>NC_051218.1:47011699-47070931 GCF_015220715.1 Pygocentrus nattereri
GAAGAAGAAGAAGAAGAAGAATACTCTAATATTGTGATTATAATAATGTGATTATTATAGAGAGAGAGAGAGAGAGAGAGAGAGCAGAGATAAAGAGAGAGAGAGAGAGAGATAGAGAGAGAGATAAAGAGAGAGAGAGAGAGAGAGAGAGAGAGAGAGAGAGACACTCACTGTGCCAGGCTGGTAATAAGCACGGTAATCATGCTAATGTCACCATGACCACCTCCTCCTAAAGCTTCCCACACACTGTGACTAATACCACCCCCTTCCCCCACATACACACATACACACACTTACACTTGCACAAATATTAATGCATGTGCACACATCAACATTCACACACTCTGAGGTTCACCCCAGCATGACCACACATGGAAGTCCTCAGAAGCTGAATTGAGCTTGCAGCCCCTGCACAAGAACAGCCCCATACAGGGACACACCCACAATTACATAACCACAGGCCACGCACAACCACCTCAAATTACACTCAGCAGAAATACTAGTGTTTTAGCTCACAGCATGATGGAAAAGAATCATGTTAAGAGCTGCAAAGAAGGGGGCGCTGAGAGAGGGAAGCAAATATCGATGTAGTGGGTGAATTCGATGGGGCTGCTAGTTGGCCTGGTTTGGTGAGCCATGGATCTTTCTCAGATCACTAAAGCAGAGGGGGATTGAGAAACAGTGAATAGAGTGAGAAACAGTTATAAGAGTAAATTCCTGTGATTTTATTACAGGTAAGGGGTGATGTTGGGCATGTTAGAGTAAATATCACTTCCCTGTGGTAAAATCATTGTAAAGCACTGAAGTCTCAGGTGACGTACTGCTTTTGTAAGACAGCATGAATATGATAAAATGCATACATTTTCAATAAAGAATTTTAGTTCTAATTAATAATAAGCACAATCAACAATTCGTCCACCATTGTAATAAGTTTAGCATATCTTATTGCCACCAAGTGAAGACAAACCACTATAGGAAGAATAGAACAGAAGTAGACTTAGAAAAGATGGCAGGATCTATACAGGAAGGACTTCAGAAAGGTAGAAGCGGCAAATACATTTATTGCTTTATCTGTTCTGATCGAGAACATTTTGAAGAAATCTGGGTTCTTAATTGATGTTTTCGTACACTTGGTGGTCCGTGTGAGCAGCGTTGCACTCTATTTTAACTTTTTTTGTTATTACTTTTAGTGACTATGAGTAACAAAGAACTGAGTTGTTGTCTTGGTGTGTCAGTCATTGCTGTGCCCACATCAAGTGTGTTACAATGGCTTCCAACAGCTTAGTCAGTCAGTTGCTTATTTAAATGAGTTACGTGAGAGAAATAATTAGTATTTGCAATGCGCTCTTGTTGGTGCAACTTAAAGGGGTTAGGGTTATTTATTGTTATTTCAATGATGCTTTCGCACTATTGTAAATAAAATAGCCATACTACTAAAGCTTGCAGTTCTGATGCTGGGGGTGGGGGGGTGGGGGGGCTTGGGCTATTGAGTCCTGATAGTAGACTGAGCATCAGGTGGTTCATTCACACTTAGTCCAAGATGAAGTAGCCTTAATGAAATGGTTGAGATTCCTTGCTGTCTCTCACTTTCTCTCTGCCACACATACCCTTTTACACCATACACCATTTAATCTTCACTTTGCACCAAGTGTAAAAACCAATAAGATGGATCCAGGAGGATGCTAGGGGGAGGGTGGTAGTAGAGAAGAGGTTTGGCCCTGCCTGTCAGTCAGGAGCCTGGCCGGCTCCAGCCGCCTTGTGCACTGCAAATGAGCCATAATCTGATTTAACTTTTATTGAAGTCAATAAGAATCAAAGCCTCTTGAGAGGGGAAGAGTTGCTGGAGCTGATGCTGTAGAAGGTATGTGGAAGGTTGCAGGGGAAGATAGATATATGAGCAGTGGGCATTAAGGATATCCCCATAAGACATTGTGGAGATCGATGTGAAAGAAAAGAAGGAAAGGGAAAAGGTGGGAAAGCACCAGGAAATCAAAATAAATGACATAGCCCCTGCCACCGTGGTTAGCTGGATTTGATTATTGGTGTGCTTTGCCCGGCTCACAGTCAAATGCTACTGACTCGGGCCAAATGACACACATTACTCACTGCTACTGGCCAAAGCAGCATGCAGGGTTGACAGAACAAGCAGAAATATTCTTATGGAAGCTTCAGGGGGCCAAGCACTGGGGTGTGTGTGTGAGGTTTATGTACATATTTTTATAACCTTACACACACCCCAGAGTACATGTATACATATACAGAAAATTCTGGTCCTAATTTCTGATTGCCTGAGCTACAACTAGAAGTCAGTGTAAAATACACAATATATGCATACTTATGACACCTCACAACAGCTAAGCTCTACATCGCTGCACCGCAGCATGAAGAATACTTGAGCTGTTAATAGAATCATTTTCACAGTGGTAATTTGGTGACCAAAACATTGCTTATAAAGTGAAGGTTTTGCATTAAACATGCAATGTTATGACATGCACATTAATAGTAGACAAAAAATATGAAATGAAATTATCTAAGAACACCCTTGGCAGTAACGCACCGCCCCTCGTGGCTTATTGCATTAATATTTACATTTATATTTACATTTATAGCATTTAGCAGATGCTCTGATCCAGAGCGACTTACAGGAAGAGCTTCGTCTGTCTAGAGAAAGTCTCTCTGCTAGTTACCAGCAGGTTAGAGAGAGAGACGGTCCTGAGCTCAGACACTGATAGAAACACAGTCACTGATACAGAGAGAAAAGGAGCAGAGCTGAACACAGAACAGTGCAATACAACACACTACACTACACTACACTACACTACAACACACTACAATATAATACACTACACTACAACACACTACACTACAATACAACACACTACAACACACTACAATACACTACAACACAATACAACACACTACACTGCAACACACTACAATATAATACACTACACTACACTACAACACACTACACTACAATACAACACACTACAATACACTACAACACACTACAACACACTACAATACACTACAACACAATACAACACACTACACTGCAACACACTACAATATAATACACTACACTACACTACACTACAATACAACACACTACAACACACTACAATACACTTGAAATACAATACTTGAAAAAAGGCCCCTTCCAAAATTCAATATAGTGCAAAATGTCTTTAGCTTTTAATAAAATGTCTTTAGCTATGCTTTCATGTTGATGTTCACTTTCTACAGTTTGGCCCCTGACACCCTTGTGCCTCAAGAATATAGTTACCCCACATTAACTTACAATATGTGCATATTATACATAAGAGATACATGTAACCCTACATGAAACTGTATGAAAACAAAATGTAACTCTAATCTGCATTTGTTTGTATTCAGGCTGTATAGACAGGAGCAAAGATGCTTTATGTTCATTATCTCCCTCCATATCAACTGTGTGTGTGTGTGTGTGTGTGTGTGTGTGTGTGTGTGTGTGTAAGAACACGTGAGCAGAAACAGAAATAGAGAGGACCGGAAAGAGCACAGATGGGGGTCAGATGAAAATAAGCAGAAAACACAAACAAGGCTCATCTCATGAAAAATTGAATTCCATGGCACACATGCATCTTGGAACCCGCTAACCTGCTCACTTTCTGTAGAACGTGTGTGTGTGAGTGTGTGGAGGGGTGAGAAGAGGAGAGATACAGATAAAAGAGCATAACAGAAAGAAGCAAAATGGAAGAAGGAAACGCTCCAGCTTCAGGTGACAGTCCTGTGTTCTGTGCTCTGCAGGCGTCCAAAGCAGAGCCATTTGATAAACATCTGAGGGGAGAGTGAGTTTAAAGAACGAAAGCACCCATTCAGGGAGCAGAACACGCATCTTGCGCTACTTTGTCAGATCCAATCTGCCTCTCCTTAAGATTCACTTTAGACCAAAGAACAAAGTAACCACATACATACTATGTTCTTCACTGCATCATCTGTGTGGAGGTAATGAGATGGAGAAAAAATTAATAAATAAAACTTCCATTCATGTAATATCAAGATGTGTTTAAATCACCTAATATGCTGCACTCTGTGATATTAGTAAAGTTGTCATCTGTCTGCTTCTTGAACTTTTACTTTTTTTTTTACTATTTAAAAAAAAGGTTCTTTGAATGGACACTGAATGAAGAGACAACACATGGAGTACAACAAGGAGGCGAAAGACAAATATAGGAGGAAGCTGGAGTGGAAACTCCAGCAGAAAAACATGAGGGAGGTCTGGAATGAAATGAGGACCATCACCAGCTTTAGGTCCAGCAACAACGGAGGAGCAGAGGTCAGTGTGGACGGGCCAACAAGCTAAATCTGTTCTTCTAAATCTGACTTCTCCATTTAATGCCTTCTGGCCCATTCTTCTGGGTGATAATCTCACAGTGATGCAGGTAGACGCCCCCCTCGTGTCCTGGATTGTTGACTATCTGACCGGCAGACCACAGTATGTATGCCTGCAGCTCTGTGTGTCGGACAGAGTGGTCAGCAACACTGGAGTTCCACAAGGAACTGTCCTCTCTCCCTTCCTCTTCACCCTCTACACCACAGACTTCAGCTACTGCACAGAGACTTGCCACCTTCAGAAGTTTTCTGATGACTCTGCAATAGCTGGATGTATCAGCAGGGGTGAAGAGGATGAGTTCAGGGTGACGGTGAAAGACTTTGTTGCATGGTGTGAGCGGAACCACCTGCAGCTCAATGTGACAAAGACAAAGGAACTGGTGGTGGACCTGAGGAGGGACAAGGCACCAGTAACCCCTTTGTCCATCAGGGGGTCAGTGTATATTGACAATAAACTGGACTGGGCTAAGAACACTGACACCCTCTACAGGAAAGGCCAAGATCGTCTCTATTTTCTGAGGCGCCTGAGGTCCTTCAACATCTGCCGGACCATGCTCAGGATCTTCTATGAGTGTGTGGTGGTGAGTGCTGTCCTCTATGCTGTTGCATGCTGGGGAAGCAGGCTGAGGGTGGCAGACGCCAACAGACTCAGCAAACTGATCCGCCAGGCCGGTGATGCTGCGGGTGTGGAGCTGGACTCGCTGACGGCCGTGTCGGAGAGAAGGACGCTGTCTAAACTGCAGGCCATTACGGACAATGGCTCCCACCCACTCTACGACACGGTGATGAGATGCAGGAGCTCATTCAGCTCAAGACTCACTCTACCGAAATGACCACAGAGCGCCACAGGAGGTCATTCGTACCTGTGGCCATTAAACTCTATAACTCCTCCCTCAGTGTGTGATTCACAAACTCAATACCAAACTGTTCATATGTGCAATAACAACAACTGTGTGTGCAAAAACTCAGAGAGACACTAACTTAATTTAAATAATTTAATAATTGTAACTGCTTTATACCTGATGTTTCATATTATTATCACAATCACTGCCACCTTACTATATTCATAAGTACTTAAATCTTGTGTACATACTGTAAATTCTCTATATTGTCTTAAATTATTAGTAAAGTGTTTATTTTTACATAAATGGCTGCAACTGTAACAACTTCAATTTCCCCCTGGGATCAATAAAGGAATCTGAATCTGAATCTGAATGTGTTGAGCTGCTAATGAGACTGTGTAGAGCTGATAGTGAGCGATGGGGGTTGAAAGTGAAATGGGAGAGATCTTGCTGAGGTCTTCTGAAAAACAGCCATGCAGAGATAAAGCAGACAGCGCCACTGCAGATTTCCTCACTACAAAAACTTTCACAATAAAATAGCAATTAAACACAAAAATAACTTTTATAAATTAATTTGCTTGTTCACCTACAAAGACAAAATCTAGTTTGTTTTAGTTTAAGTAAATAATAAACCAGAGATGGCAACTCCTAACGGGCCTCCAGTTGCACTCAAGTCAAATTTAGCCAGAGGAAAAAAGCACAAATACAACTGAGTGAAATAGGAGCCAAACCTAATGAGACAAAAAAATAAAACCTTTTATTTCTTACCTTATGCATGCGAATTTGCTTTTCATTGTATCTACAGTCATGCAGTGTTGGGGTTTGAAAGGGCTTTTTTTAACTATCTACAAAAAATGCACCAAAATTCAGGTCTTATATTATTTTGTGGAAAGGAAAAGCACCAAAACACGAGTATTATCCCAGATAATGCTTACACAGGCAGAAAGTTCAACCTCGAAACTGGAGCAAATTATGGGAACAGCTCCCCTAAGTCATAAACAGCTGCAATTACACTAAAGTCACTGTCCTTGAAGCAGCGTCAGGTTTAATATGGTTTGAAATTACAAACCTTTCACTTTTAAGAAAAACCTTTACTCTGATGTATAGAATGAAGCTACATGTGCAGTAAATGCAGTGTTTAACGAGGCAAAACTAACAATAACTAATTTAGCTTAAACTGCCAGCTAACCTTAACAAAGTTTCTGTAAGTTACAGACCACACTTCTTTAAAACTTAAATCTCAGCTGGATCATCTGTTACGCTAGCAAGCCAGCACACTGTTACTGAGTACCCAACTTTAAGTTGTTGTGCATGTGTATTTTTGCCTGTTTTAGTTCTGCTGTAATACTGAGGATTTTTCTGTATTAAAGGGCTCCTTATTTAAAGTATCATCATCAAAGAATGTTTTGATCCTGGGCTCCCCCTACAGTTGCAGAGTGTGTTTCATTTTCACACCATTTTTATAAATACAAAATTGAGTGTGAACAATAAGTTTCACTGACAAGCACACAGACCCCTGAACAACTCTGATTGAACTTCTGTGTACTTTTATTCCATACAGATATTTCAGATATTGACTATAAGCAAAACAGTAATATTGTGTAAACTGCATATTCTCTCTGTCTCTGTCACTGAGGCATCACTGGTGAACGCAGGGGGTGAAATATAGCTTTAATTTGCAGTTCAAGCTCAATAACAGAACAACATGTTTTATGGCACATCTTTTTGTTGTGAATCTGTTTTCTGATCAAGGAGAAAAAAATACTGCTTGTCTGAGCAAATTTCAGTGATAATATAATGCCCTTAACCTCGTAGATGTGAGCGTTATCATTTCTTTATACAGCAAACCAAGGAAACGTGTTGGGCTAAGCTCTTCACACTGTGTGGGAGAGATAATAATATTTTAATAATTCTATGGACAATACCTTTCGTATACCATTTGTGTAAACATGGAACTTCCACACCACATGCATTAAAAACTTATGCAAACCACATTTTCCAGCCTTATATAAAACCAATATTACTTTAAAGTAATTTTATATACAATGCCATAGAAAGGATTTTAGCACCAAAGAATATATTAATATGTAGTGATCTTATAAATGTCACTGTGTTTGTTTAACTGTTTCCAAGCCTTTCCTTATGGCTGACTGGTATTATATGTAGTGTCACCTAATACCTGATTTGGCCAATCAGTACCCTGTTATGTTAAATCAGATGTGCTGGTCTGATGGCTGGGGGGCAACTGAGCACTTAGCACCAGCACACTTAAAGCCAAGACAAATATTTTTTAATAAAATGTGCTTACATGTCTAAGACATTTGCACAGAACTGTATGTCTCTGCGAAATCATGATGGATGTGAATGTTAGTTAATGGGAACATGGTAATGGCCCCAACATAGAGTTAGGCTAGGGCCCCCGAATACCTTAAGAAGGCCTTGCTTTCAGCTGCACAGGCCATGAAGGGAAAAAAAGGGCTCGCCTGAAAATTTCATTCAGAGCTGAAGACAAAATCACACATGGTCATCTAAAGGAGAGCGAGTAGCTCCTTCTGTATATTGGCTCGTGACTGTGTATGTGTGTATGTGGGTGTCAGATCAAGCATCTGGTGTAACGTGGATGGTGTCAGAGCCTCACAAATCACAGAACCTTGACAAGGTTTGTCCATAGCAGGTTGCCATGGAGATGCAATGCCAAGCAAAAAGGGAAACAAAGAACACACAACCTTTGTCTCTCGCTCTCTCCCCCTCTATCTCACACACACACACACACACACACACACACACACACACACACACACACACACACACACACACACACACACACAGCTAGGTAGTAAGGACTCAGGAATGAGGGAAAAGGAGAGAGAGAGAGAGAGAGAAAGAAATGAGGCAGAGGCAGAGATGAGGAGCTCCAGTTAGATGATGCAGGGTAATTATTAGACCTTTTCCCCTTTTCCAAGGTCTCATGGGAATCACTCTCTGGGCCCTGTGTGTGACGGCAGCACTGACGTCAGCCAGCTGGAAAGCACCACTGAGATTTTTATCCATTTTCTTAATGGGCCTGTACTCCCTCTGATGCCTGTCTTCCAGCATAAATGCACACACACACACACACACACACACACACACACACACACACACACACACACACACACACACACACACGCACGCATACACGCACGCACACGCACGCACACACGCACACAGATATTACTATACTTGTATGCACACCTGTTCATACAATTATTCATAAAATGTACTGCATTATGTTAGACTTTTTATAGCAATATAGACACAGACACACGCATTCACACACATGCATTCACACAAACACACAACCATACGCCACACACACACACACACACACACATGCAAATGCATATACACAGGTTTGTCTTACATTACTAGTGAGTACTTCCATTGATTTCTATTTATTATTGTATTACTGTAGCCAGTATGACACCTACACACAAACATGACCTTAATCTGAACCTTAGTATCGAAAAACAACTTCTTGCTGTCTTTTTTTTTTTTTGCAACATCATGGTTACAGTCATCAATTTTTTTGAGAATTTTGTTCAGAATATCATGAACCCAATAATGTAACTCAAATGGAATCATGGGCTGAGTGCAGGTACAGATAGATCCCAGAGTCTCAGACAGTACAAATGCCCTCTAGGTTGGTGTGTATGATAACACCACCATTCTTCTGTTTTTTTGAGGATGGGAATACAGCTCATAGGCTGGCTTGGTTTCTGCGAGAGTCGTTAATCTTGGGACCCCTCTGGTAAAGTACCAACCCATCTGTGGAGATTTCTCTGCAGTAACTCACAGCACAGCACAGCAATGGAAATACCACCAATAAAACATGTCACCTCTTCACACTCCAAAATGTGGTTATGCTGAACAACAACTATACTTAATGTCAGCAATAAGGTGTGTTCATAATGTACTACACCAAGTTCATTATTATAAAAAAAGGCTCTGGGATTTTTAATTACAGTTACAAGAAAATATTATGTAGTGGGTAAAGGGTGTAGAGAGTAAAACCATGACTGCGCAGGCCATCAAATGGAGTTCAGTTTCCTGCCCTGATAGTAACTTTAGTGGGTTTTAGCTTTGACTTTGGAAAAACACTTAAAACTCTATATTTGATTGAACCCCAGTCTACAGCATAGAAGGCAAAGGTGTTAACCACTACACTAACCAACCACAGGGCTGCCTCAGCCCGAGTGATGGACGGACCCTCGTTCAGATCTCCAAGCTCTGCCTCCTCTGGGGATGGATTGTTGGTGGGATTGAGAAGATCCTGGAAGTATTCCTTCCACCATCCAATGACGTCCCCAGTCAAAGTCAGCAGCCCCCCAACCCCACTGTGTACAGTGTTGGTTGTGAACAGCTTTCCTCTCCTGAGGCACCTGACGGTTTGCCAGAACCTTCGCAGTGCCTGTTGATAGTCTTTCTCCGTGGCCTCACCAAACTTGAGTTTCATGGCCTCACTCCCACACCCGAGTTTTTGCCTCAGCAACCGCCAAAGCCATGGCCTGCTTGGCCCTTTGGTACCCATCTTTTGCCTTCAGAGCCCCACAAGCCAACCAGGTCCGATAAGACTCTTTCTTCAGCTTGTCGGCTTCCTTTACCCGAGGTGTCCCCAGCGGGTTCGGGGATTGCTACCATGACAGGCACCTACGACCTTGCAGCCACAGCTCTGATCCGCTGCATCAACAATGGAGGCATGGAATAGGGCCCACTTAGACTCAATGTCACCGGCCTCCCTCTGTATGTGGTCGAAGCTCTGTCGGATGTGGGAGCTAAAGATCTTTCTGGTAGGTTCCTCTGCCAGACGTTCCCAACAAACCCTCATGACTTGTTTGGGTCTGCCAGGTCTGTCTGGTATTTTCACCCGCCATCTGATCCAACTCACCACTAGATGGTGATCGGTTGACAACTCCGCTCCTCTCTTCACTCGGGTGTCCAAAATACATGGTCACACATCCAATAACACAACTATGAAGTCAATCAATGAACTGCAGCCTAAGGTGTCCTGATGCCATGTGCACTTATGCACACCTTTGTGTTTGAACATGGTGTTTGTTATGGACAGACTGTAGCGAGCACAGAACTCTAATAACAAAACACCACTTGGGTTCAGATCAGGGAGGCCGTTCCTCCCAATCTCACCCTTCCAGGTCTCACTGTCATTGCCCACATGAGCATTGAAGTCACCCAGCAAGACAATGGAGTCACCACAGGGGGCACTTTCCAGTACCCCCTCCAGGGTCTCCAAGAAGGCCGGGTACTCCAAACTGCCGTTCGGTGCATAAGCACAGACAACAGTCACAGCCCGTTCCCCGACCCGAAGGCACAGGGAAATAACCCTCTCGTCCACCGGAGAAAACCCCAACGTACAGGCACTGAGCCGGGGAGCTATGAGTAGGCCCACTCCTGCCCGATGCCTCTCACCCTGGACAACTCCAGAGTGGAATAAAGTCCAACGCCACGAGAGAGAGTCTGTTCCAGAGACCCTGCTATGTGTTGAGGTGAGCACAACTATATCTAGTTGGTATCTCTCAGACCCATACACTAGCTTGGGCTCTTTCCCTGCCAGAGAGGTCATGTTCTATGTTCCGAGAGCCAGTTTCAGTAGCCGAGGATCAGAATGCCAAGGGCCTCGCCTTCGGCCACCACCCGATCCACTTTGCACCAGACCCCCATAAGCACCTCTTCCGTGGGTGGTGGGTCCATGGGAGAGTGGTCCCATGTAACTCTTTCAGGCTGAGCCCGGCCAGGACCCATGGGTACCCACCAGGCACTCACCGAGGAGCCCCTCCTCCAGGCCTGGCTCCAGGGTGAGGCCCCAGTAACCCTGATCTGGGCGAGGGAAACTGGGTCCTGTTCTTTATCATCATGAATAATTCAACAATATCTAAAAGTGCTGTGGGAAGATATTTCATGAGGGTAAATGTATTGACTAGTATAATACAATCTATTTGATACATTTTGATACAGAGTTAGGTGTGGCTGCTTGAATATATGGATATCCAACATTAGCTGTACCTGAAAAACCCATGTGCAGTTTGGAATAAAAAAATAAACAAAATAAACTGAATTATGTTGTAATTTTAAGTTTCAGTCAGATTATGCATCATAAGCAGGAACACACATAGCGTGCATTTGTTTGCACATAGAGCAAAATGCATGAAACTATACTAAACATACTGTGTAAGAATGTGGTTTAACACATCCTCTACTGGGAACACATTTTAATGCACAATTACTGTTTATTTGCTGAATTTAACAAAATGGAAAAAATGGCCTGTGCAAAAATAATGGTACGTATATTTTTTCCCCAATATATTGAACTAATTAAATAAGTCACAATTGTGTGTTATTTACATTAAAAACAAAAAAGAGCATATTTAATAGTGGTCTCTGTAAAGAATGTGTAACTTATTTAAAAATCAACAAAACATGTCATTTGACAAGAGGTGTCCAAACTATTGCATAGTACTGTAGGTCTCACCAGCCTCAAATGCATTTCTTTAGAGCTGCTAAAATAATATTAAATCCAGTGTGGAAAATTAAAATATAATTCATTTTAGCCTGATGCCATTGTGACAGGGTGACATAGTGAGGCCAAAAATTGGCCTTACTGTAGAAAGAGAAGCAAGAGAAATCAATTGAAACAAATACATTCATCATATTAAGATATGCTTTGCAGAAAAGAAAAATACATTAGAATCTGATGAATATCAGGAAAAGAACTTTATAAATAGGTGAAAATCAATGTAAGTGTATGGGGAACACTTACTTCCAGGGAGTAAGTGGTTATACACATCTCACAAAAGTGAGTGCACATCTCACATTTCTGTAAATGTTATTCTATCTTTTGATGGGACGTCACTGTAGAACTGAAGCTGTGATATAAGTTAAAGTGGTCAGTGTGCAGCTTGTATAGCAGTGCAGATTTACTGTCCTCTGAAAAGAACAACACACAGACATTAATGTCTAAACAGCTGGCAGCACAAGTGAGTCCACCTCACAGTGGACGTGTCCAGATTGTGCTCAGAGGGTCAATATTTAGTGTGACCACCATTATTATCTCTTGGGCATGGAATTCACCAGAGCTGCATTGTTATCAAACCTCTGATCAAGAAACCAAATCTTGATGTCACCGTTTTGTCCAATTACAGGCCTGTTTCTAACTTACTGTTTATATCTAAGATCTTAGAAAAAGCTGTGGCCCAACAACTTAGTTCATATCTACACAAGAACCATATATATGAAAAATTCCAGTCTGGATTCAGGCCACACCACAGCACTGAGACGGCTCTAGTTAAGATAACTAATGATCTTCTTCTTGCCTCTGATCAAGGTTACATATCTCTCTTAGTGCTACTTGACCTCAGCGTGGCTTTTGATACAATAGACCACAATATTCTCCTAGAAAGGTTAGAAAACATGGTTGGAGTCACAGGGACGGCCCTATCATGGGTCAGATCTTACCTATCAGAACGTTATCAGTTCGTTAGGGTAAACAATTTATCTTCCACTTATTCAAAAGTGAGATTTGGAATTCCTCAGGGCTCTATATTAGGACCATTACTATTTACACTATACATGTTACCGTTAGGCACAGTTATAAGTAATCATGGCGTAAACTTTCATTGTTATGCAGACGATACTCAACTGTACATATCAGCCAAGCCTGATGACCAACACAGGTTAAAGAAAATGGAGGACTGTGTAAAAGACGTGAAAGGCTGGATGTCACATAACTTCCTCCTATTAAACAGTAACAAAACAGAGGTTCCCCTTCTGGGTCCAAAATTAGCAAGAAGTAAATCACCAGATTTAATCTTAAATCTCGCCGACTTTCCAGCCGCACCTGGACTAGCAGCAAAAAATCTCTGCGTTATAATAGATTCAGATTTATCATTCGATCAACACACAGGCGGCATCACTAGGACAGCTTTTCTACATCTTCGCAACATCGCCAAGATCAGAAATGCCCTGTCCCTGCGTGATGCAGAAACACTAGTACACGCCTTTATTACTTCTAGGCTAGACTACTGTAACGCGCTACTGTCAGGATGCACGAGCAGGAATTTAAACAAACTCCAACTAGTCCAAAACGCCGCAGCTAGGGTCCTCACTAAAACTAGAAAATTTGAGCATATTAGTCCAGTGCTATCATCACTTCATTGGCTACCTATTAAATTCCGTATTGATTATAAAATTCTTTTATTGACTTATAAAGCCCTACATGGTCTCGCTCCTGAGTACCTGCAAGACCTTATTTCTCATTATGAGCCATCACGACCACTCAGATCCCACAGTGCTGGCTTATTAATAGTTCCTAGAATTCAGAAGGTTTCATATGGGGGAAGAGCTTTTTCTTATAAAGCCCCCAAACTCTGGAATGATCTTCCAGAAACTGTTCGGGACTCAGACACAGTCTCAATCTTTAAGACAAGGCTGAAAACTCACTTGTTCAGTTCAGCTTTTGGTAGGTAATGTTCCCCCCTAGATAAAGGCAGCAGATCCAGGGGTCCATGGACACAGGGAATTATAGTAAACTGAGACGCTGGTGCTGTCGTCCCGCTGCTCGCACGCGGTCACTCAGGTTTGTGGATGGTGGAGTGGAGGGATTCCAAACTGTTTCAGAGTGCTGCCGTGTCTGTGTGTCCTTCTGGTTCTCTCCTTTTAGTTAAGCGGTCATAGTCAGATCTGCCGGGGTCATTAGCCACACTCTGTAAATGTTTACATTCCCTGTTCATGTACAAATGGATAGAACAAAACTAATCCCATTTACCTGCTTTTTTTTCCGAGTATACAACCGCCCACATGTCCGGCTGGACACTGAAGGACGACTGTCTGCCGAGCCCCCCTGCTACCCACTTCAGACCAGCTGCCCACGCCTCAGCTACCACCAACCACCTTGGATGAGCTGCCCACCCTACCCTGATGTTCTCATAGACTCCTAGATATTCCTAATATCAATATTACTGCTGATAATATTAGTAGTATAATCACTTGTAGGTAGTTTGACCAGAGGAGGATGGGTCCCCCCTGGTGAGCCTGGTTCCTCCCAAGGTTTCTTCCTCAGTTCTGAGGGAGTTTTTCCTTGCCACTGTTGCCCCTGGCTTGCCCACTGGGGGGTTTCTGTACATTCTGTACATTCTTTCAGTCCTGTGGAAACTTTGTCTTTTCTGAAATCCTGTAAAGCTGCTTTGTGACAACATCCGTTGTAAAAAGCGCTATACAAATTAATTTGATTTGATTTGATACTACTGGAATCCTCTTCCACTCCTCCATGACGACATCACTGAGCTGGTGGATGTTAGATGCCCTGCACTCCTCCTGCCGCTTGAGGACCCCACAGGTCCTCAATTGGGTTTATGTCTGGAGACGTACTTGGCCAGTCCATCATGTTTACCTTCAGCAAGGCAGTGGTCATCTTGGAGGTGTGTTTGGGGTCATTATTGAGTTGGAAAACTGCCATGTGGTGCAGTTTCCGAAGGGAGGGGATCGTGCTCTGCTTCAGAACGTCACAGGACATGGTGGAATTCATGTTTCCCTCAATGAACCACAGCTCCCCAGTGCCGGCAGCACTCATGCTTGACTGTAGGCAAGAGACAGCAACAATTCTATTCCTCACACCCTCAGAGAGCTCTTTGCCATGAGGTGCCATGTTGAATATCCAGAGGCCAGTGAATTGTACCCAAAACAGCCTTGCTCCCCATTCACACCTGTAACCCTGTAACTCTAACGAATCACAGGACACCAGGAAGGGATGACAACACAATTGGGCAAAATTTGGACCTGTTCACTGTGAGGTGGACTCACTTGTGCCTGCAGCTATTTAGACATTAATGTCTGTGTGTTGTTCTTTTCAGAGGACAGTAAATCTACACTGCTGTACAAGCTGCACACTGACCATCCATCCATCCATCCATTTTCTAAGCCGCTTCTCCGTCAGGGTCGCGGGGGGATGCTGGCGCCTATCCCAGCAGTCGTCAGGCGTAAGGCAGGATACACCCTGGACAGGTCGCCAGTCCATCGCAGTGCACACTGACCACTTTAACTTATATCAGAGTTTCAGTTCTACAGTGCCGTCCCATCAAAAGATAGAATAACATATCTGCAGAAATGTGAGGGGGGTACTCACTTTTGGGAGATACTGTATATATGGCTTCACTCCTAACATAGAAACAACTATTCATGAACACACGGACACAATAGATATCTAAGTATAGTAAGGTACTGGAAAAGCAGTTGATGATTAGATACGTTCCAGTTCTCAAAAACAAAAAGACTTCATTCATGCACAAAATGTTACAATCAGACTTTACACCAGCATATTCAAAAATATTTTTATAGGTAAAAAATGTTAGCAGCATTAATCAACTTTGATGGTATAAAAAGCATTTTTAAAGAACAAAAAAGCAAATTACAAATACAATTTTAAATTACAAATATGTAGTTTATTATTATTTTATTTAAGTCTAAACATATTAGACATTGCAATATAAAGACATAAGCCAGTCAACTTCAAATTACTGTACACATGTAAGTATACAAGTATACACATTAGATCAGAAATGTTCATGTGGACACACACACACACACACACACACACACACACACACACACACACACACACACGTGTGCCAACTCTTTACTCAAACAGGCCTGCTCACACTCCCACAGAAACGAACCTGCGCACAGTATTGGCTCCACACACTTGTGAGCTCACAAGTGCAATGTGACACACTGCTGTGTTGGCTGACTGAATAATGTTGCTTGCCAGTGTGGAGCAACAAGAGCTTGTGGCCATGTCATGCTAATACAGCCATTTGCAGCAAGATTCTATTAAATCATAGCAGGAGCCTGCAAATCTGGGAGGACATGGTATTTTTGACTAATTATCCTGGCCTGGGCTATTTACTTTGGCTAATGGTGCTACTTTGCATGACATACACAAGGTCATTATAGTTCAGCATGCTATCAACTATAGCAGGGGGGCAATGGAAGGGGAGCGTTATCGGTTTTCATGGGGAAAATAGAGTCATGCACACTCTGCTTTAGAACGCCTTTTATTGCAAAGCTCTATCAATGCACCACTATACTGAGAATTTTTGATATCCAAAATCGATTTTCCACATGGGCAATTTAACGCACATGCTTATTTGAGCTGAAGTCTAGGGCCCAGGGTAATTTAGGGCACCATTTTTTTCAGGGTCACCGCTATTTTTTTTATTTGTGACTTTTGATTGGCTGGATTTATTCAAGAGATCAGCTCTGATGCAGATTGGTGATTGTATGGGATGCAGCTGACTTTAAAGCAAGGACCAGGTGAAGTTAATTTTAACCCTAATTTTGCACTGAAAAAAGAAAAAGAAGAGCAGACACTGATTTTTAGTTCACTACTCTCTGGCCCGTTTTCACCTTGCATCAATTTGCGTTTTCAGCAATTGCATTAAAATTTCATTTGATCACATGAAGAGCCAGATGTCAACACCCCCAGGATGCACTGTGAAAGCATTACGTTCGATACGGATTTTGAGTGCATATAACCCAAGTGGAAATGGAGCGTCTGCTGAGTACTGACTAGCATCAAGAGCCTTCTCGCTTTCTGGAGTCAAGTTTGTTGATTCATATTGTAATAGAAGAAAAGTCCAAATATGATTTAGACACAAAACACATGTGAGGTGTAAACAGGCTCAATGAGGCATCGACATCTGCTAATGTAAATTTTTTGTAGCTAGTAGCAAATTTGTGTGTAGCTATAGTGAAAATTTTCACTACAATTTTGCTAGAGGCTTCAGGCAAAATGAACCATAGAATGCAGTCGATAACTGGGCTGGTGGCAACTGTGCAATCCTGACTAAGCTGCGTGCAGTTTGGGCAAATGGTCACACGCTGATCACCTCTTACTAGTAGGGTTAACTCAGGGGTAGCAACCCGAAATGTTAAGAAGAGCCATTTTGTCCTTTCAACAAAAATGAAACCACCTTGGGAGCCATTTTATGTCTGTTTTATCATCTTGGCTGAAAATAAGTCTCAGTATGTGCTAATGTACTTGTCTAGGTTTAAAAAATATGAGATAAACGAGAACAAAGACTTTGATCTGCTTTAAGCTTTAGCTCAGCTATAGCTGCTTTTTCTAGATATTTCCCTGACTGTAAAAACTACTACTACTACAACTACTACTACAAATAATAATAATAATAATAATAATAATAATAATAATAATGTTCATATAATCGTTTTTTAAATATACTTAGGATTTTTCATGCCAATAGCAGCAAATGCTAAGTATTTCATGATCAAATTAAAAAGATAAGTACCAAGAGCCATAGAGTTTTAAGTAAATGCCAAGTTATAGATACATTTTTCTAGTCTGCTTGTAACAAATGAATGAACAAGTTTTTGTACTTCAGGTTTGGTTTATGAAGTTAAAGAACAAAGTTTCTCATAAATCATTTTCTCTGTTTCTGTACCAAAAATCAGTATTTCAGTTTTGTGTGATTTAATTATAGAAAATTTTGTCACATCCACTGAGAAATATCTGACACAGAGCTGGTCAGTCTGTCTACAGAGTCTTGATCATCAGAAGAATAGAAATGTATAATTGTGTGTCATCAGCATGGCTATGAAAATGTACATCATACTTCCTAATGCAAATCTAAATGTGTGTAAAATTCCAGATTTTCCAGGTTTTCCAGTCCGTACGACAAACGTGAGCTTATGCTTCACAGATGGGCTTGTGTTTTGTTGTGAGATGTTCATGTGGGCTGAAACATTTATTAAAATGTAAGCATATCTGCTCCTTCCTGCCTGACGGAGAAGCAGCTTGGAAAATGTATGGATGTCTTTTGTCAACCCTTTAGACCCCTTTAGAAAATGAAAGAACACGCTTCTGGATTAGAGGCTTGGTTAGGGTTAGGGTTTATCACTGTTTTAAACAAAGGGTTTTATCATAAAACCAAGAAAAGTGGCTATTGGTTTTTAGTCTTGCCTAATGAGATAGATGGTGTTTGGCAGCTACCAAGTACTGTCGCTCAGGCTGAATAGAGGGAAGTTGTAGTTTGGAAGGTTTAGTTTCATACTCAGTATTTCGTTTCCAAATGAGAACGTAAATCATTTGGCTTCAAAGCCACTGAACAAACGGCACAGAGTGTCACTTGCTCATTTCCAGCTCATGTGCATCTCAAGCCTAGCACTAAATATTCACTTTTCTATTTTCTGTGTTTCGGCGTGTGCTTATTTTTTTTTTGTTTTCTCTGTCCACATAATTAGCTAACATTTTGCCTGACCAATCAATGAGTATTATTTTTGCAAACAATTATTATAATAATATTTGTTGTACTTATATTTGCATTAGGTTAAATGCCTATATTGTAAAGACTTTTTGCAGTAAAATGACAGCCTCCCGGCAATACCGCCACAGACCACTGGGGGCCTGAACAAGATAAATCTTCACCTTCCAAAGTTATTTTACTCACAGTAGAACTAAACTTGGACCACTGGGTTAGCTGTTCATTCAGTATACCAGTTAAACTGACAAATTGCTGAGGAAATATATATATATATATATATATATATATATATATATATATATATATATATATATATATATATATATATATATATATATATATATATATATATATATATATATAAAGATTTTTGTCTTGAACTTACTTCTGGATTATTGCTGCTATGCAGTTAAGTAGAAATGCAGTTATACTCGGTCTACTATGTGTTTACTTTATCTGCCATAAGGTTAGTTAGAGCACAGCTTTGCTATATCCATCAGAAAAAGGGATTTATAAATTTGTAACTTTTTTTTTTTACAAATTGATAACCAGAATACTTTAATCTAAAACTAAGATGCTCAAAGTTGTTTTTCATTAGTAAATGTAAGTATAATTATAGAGAATGTGTGTTTGAGTACTTTTTCAGAAACATCAATGAATATTCGAGGCGTGTACAATGCTATTTGGGTTAGGATTGAGATTGTACAGTAATGACACTGAACACTGATTAAGAGCTAGATGGCCAACATAAATTGTGCATGACAACATAAGGGCTACTAAACCAGAAGTTAGCCGTACAAAACCTGATTGTACAGCATGTCCATTTAGTCTAAAAAGGAGAGTAAATGCTCACAGATATCTGTAATGAACGCTATTTATGTCACCTAGGCCACTCAATGCATAGTTAATCAATGTTTGAAACAATTTGTTCTGGTGAGGCAGAGCTGAAGTCTATATTTAGATCTTTTTAGTAAACAGGATAAATGAAGAGAACATCTGTTGGAAAGATGTTTGGGCTGGTGAATTTGAAATGCACATTAAAATGGTTATCGTCATAACCGGGATATGCTGACTGAATAGAAAAGCTTCATCAATATGCCCTTAAAATAGGCCGAGCTTATTAATGTGCTGGATCAGGTGTTGCGGATGAAAGGCAATTATGTGAACTGATTTTCTATTTGCAACTTCAGAAACAACTTTGGAGCATCCACGCATTAGCTGGATTGGTTTCTATAAGGATGCAGTCACTCTCAGTCATTACTTGATTGCTGACATCCTCAAATTACTTTTTTTTCTCCTTCTCTTTTTGTTATTCTCTTCATTTGTCTGCCAGTCTTTCTCTCCCTGACCTCCAACCCACCACCCCCCACTCCCCCCATCCTCACTTTCTTTTGTTTTTCATTAGTAAATGTAAATATAATCTTTTTAAGGATAGTCCTGAGAATGTGTAATCAAATCAAATTTATTTGTAGCGCTTTTTACAACAAAATGTAAAGCAGAAAAAAAGCAGCTTTACAGAATTTCAAAAAAAGACAAAGTTACAGGAGTGTAAAAATGTACAACCCCCCCCCCCCCCCCCCCCCGTGGGCAAGCCCGGTGGGCAAGCCAGGGGCAACAGTGGCAAGGAAAAACTCCCTTAGAGCTGAGGAAAAAACTTTGGGAGGAACCAGGCTCACCGGGGGGGGTATCGTCCTCCTCTGATCAGACTACCTACAGAGTTATTATACTACTAATATTAATAGCAGTAATATTGGTATTAGGAATAACTAGGAGTCTATGAGAACATCAGTGTAGGGTGGGCAGCTAGTCCAAGGCAGGTGGTGGCAGCGGGGCCGTGGGCAGCTGGTCTGAAGTGGGTAGAAGGAGGGCTCAACAGTCAGTCGTCCTTCAGTGTCCGGCCGGACATGTGGGTGATTGTATACTCGGAAAGAAAGCAGGGAGAGGGAATTAGTTTTATTCTGTCCGTTTGTACATAAACAGGGAATGTAAACATTTCCAGAGTGAGGCTAACGACTCCGGCAGATCTGACTATGATAGCTTAACTAACAGGAGAGAACCAGAAGGACACACAGACACGGCAGCACTCTGAGACAGTCTGGCGTCCCTCCGCTCCACCGTCCACAAGCCTGAGTGACCGCGTGTGAGCAGCGGGACGACAGCACCAGCGTCTCAGTTTACTATAATTCCCTGTGTCCATGGACCCCTGGATCTGCTGCCTTTATCTAGGGGGGAACATTAGCTACCAAAAGCTAAACTGAACAAGTGAGTTTTCAGCCTAGTCTTAAAGATTGAGACTGTGTCTGAGTCCCGAACAGTTTCTGGAAGATCATTCCAGAGTTTGGGGTCTTTATAAGAAAAAGCTCTTCCCCCAGCTGCAGCCTTAGGAATTCTGCGAACTATTAATAAGCCAGCACTCTGGGATCTGAGTGGTCGTGATGGCTCATAATGAGAAACAAGGTCTTGCAGGTACTCAGGAGCGAGACCATGTAGGGCTTTATAAGTCAATAAAAGAATTTTATAATCAATACAGAATGTAATAGGCAGCCAGTGAAGTGATGATAGCACTGGACTGATATGATCAGATGTTCTAGTTTTAGTGAGGACCCTAGCTGCGGCGTTTTGGACTAGTTGGAGTTTGTTTAAACTCCTGCTTGTGCATCCTGACAGTAGCGCCAACACAAATTGTGCATGACAAAATAAGGGCTACTAAACCAGAAGTTAGCCCCACACTTCTGCATCTTCACCTCTGTTGTGCAGTTTGTGGGGGCTGTATATTAAAGCTAATTGCTGACGTACTATTCCCTCTCTCTGGAATCAGGAAAAAAAGCCACTAAGAGTGGATGTCTATTGAAGATACTTTGAATGGAATAACAATTTGCCTATTAATTCCAGATTAAAGCCTTCATCATAACAAGCTGAAGTCATTTTCCAGTGTGAGTTAAATCATTGATAATCATTGAAAAACATTGAATGTGCAGTGGTGTGAACCAGTTTGTTTACATCAGTGAGTAAAAAGGGCAACATTTCAGAGGGATGGAAGTGTGGAGTTACTAAGATGTTTTCACACTACAGTTTAAAGATCTTGCTATTAGGGCTGCAAATAATGATTATTTTGACAATTAATTTGACAAATAAGCAATTCATTAGCCTCAGTGTGACCAGTAATGTGAAGAGTTGTTATATTTGTTTGATGTTATTTTGATTTATTTTTTAAAATAAAGCATTGTAAAATAAATTATTTGGGGATAACAACTTTATTGGTATCTTTAGTATTTTGCTTTAATGGTTCATTCATCATTTAACTAGTTTAACATTTTGATATGCACGCTGGTCTGATATTTTTTATTTCATTAGAGCAGCTGTATGTGAATAGGAACATAAAATGACTAATGTACGTAATGTAACACTGAGAAGATGAGCTGCCATATGTTCAATAGATTTTCATAGTAGCTTGCTAAATTATTTGAATTAAAACAAAGTGATACAGGCTAGAATATTCATATGATTAAAGTTATTAATTTAATATGGCGAGTGGAAAGCCAAGTCAGACTTGCATATGTTGCATGTGAGTACATCATACTTTGTTTTAATAAAATGCTCCTGGACTTTACTATATTTCAAGCTTTAAGCCATACATTATTTAGGCCTACTCACATATGAATGGGCCTATAGATGAAATACTGCCCTCTTCAGGTTATGTCGTTAGTTCACTTTAGGTTGGACATTTTTTGATAATGTCAGTAATGTCAAATAATTGTTTCACCTTTATTAGCATTATAATATTGTTTTCAAAACATTTTTCATCCACATCAAAACAAATGAAAAACATGAGCGAGGCAGTTTTTTGTGTTAAGGAACAAAACCAAGTTAGTAACAGCATAAAGTCTGTCATAAAGCAGTGAATACAAAGTGCTTTGAGTAGGAATATTGCACGTATGTTGTATATTCTTACATACAGTTCTAAAGGAGTGAAGAAAACTTGTTGACATTCTAAAATGTTGGTTGTAGAGCTGAGATGATGGCAATAAAGGGCCAATCACAGCACAATCACCATGGATGGCCAAAGCAAAAAAAAAAAGAAAATAAATAAATTATATAAATACATTTGTATTAGTGTTTAAGAGGATTCAGTTTTGTCCTACACCTCAAAAACAATATATCTGGACACTCTTTTTTGGGTGTAAATAGATTGCACAAAATTCAGCATACTTCCACGTGATCTCCATAGAGAAACTTTGGCAGTACAACTGATTTTACTGAAGAGCTTAGAGACATGCCATACCACTTTTCCAGCATGTTTCTGCCATGCTAGAGCTGCCCCTGTCAACTGTATGTTCTGTTCTTGGAAAAATCATCTCAGAATGAAAATAGCTCAGTAAATGCATTTGGACTCAGTGGAGCAGTGGACTGAATTGTGTTTTCTGGAGCAAGCTATCATGCTTTATGCTTGTACAAATGTGGGTTTAACAGATGCCAGGAAAAACTTACCTGCCTCACAGCAATGTGTTGCCAACTGTAAAGGTCTGGAATAATTTCATGGCTTGGGTTAGAATCCCCCTTCCTTTCAGTGAAGGAAGATCTTACTACATGATATAACATACATTGATGTTAAAGAAGCGTGCGCATACAACTTTGTGTGAGTTTGAGGAAGGCTCATTTCTGTTTTTTCATGAAAATGCCTCTGTACACTAAAGAGCTAAGATCCCTAAAGAACTGGTTTGCCGAGAGGGTTGGGGAAGAACTTAACTAACCTGCACTGAAGCCCACAGTATGCCTTTGAAATGAACTGAAACATCAACTATGAGCCAGAATGTATTGCCTAACATGTGCTTAATGATCTTAATAGTGCCTAATGATCTTATGACTGAATAGAAGTGAATCCCTGCTGTCATGTTCCAAAATCTAGTAGAAACCCTTGTCTGAGGATTAGAAGCCAACTCAATGTTAAAGCCCATAGTTTTGGAATGAGATGTTTCCCAAGCACATGTATAGATGTGATGTGCGGGTGTCCACAGACTTTAGGCCATGTAGTGTATACATTTTGTGACACTAAGTATTTATAAATAGTCCAAAGACAACTTACTATAAAGCTTTTTATAAAGCAAGGATGTTGTCAGAGATTTCTTCTACTTACAGTTGAATCTTTATTGGTTTGCAGGGAGATGGTCCCATTATAGCCTTTCCGGTCCCTGTGCAGGTGCACAGGGCACGAGTTAACACCTCGTCACACACTGATTGGCCCTGATGTCTCCTGCTGAGATGGACCAGTAAAAAGGAAAGGCAGTGGGCAGCGTGATGACAAGCAAACTTGTGGTATGCAGTCTCTCTGGGCCTTCTCTCCTAAAGCTGTTGGAGTGGTCTGCCATATCATTTAGTCTCACTAAGTAAGGCAGCAGCATGAAAGGTCAGGATAAGATGGAAGCTGCTGTAGAAGAGTAGCTCACAGAGGTTGAACAGGCACATTTATTCACTCTAATGAATGAAAGTGAATTAGTACCACATAGACAGCAGTAATATGAGCAATACTTCTTACAGCCGTAATAATAGTAATAAATCAAATAATGATCATTTTAATCAGGGCAGTGGTCTAAAAATAGAACTTTATGTAGACATCTTCTAGTATTGTTGATCCTGTTCCTGGAACAGAATATGCCATTTCAGGTGCTCAATGTCTTGGTGGTAAAGTCTTTTTTTTCCTAGTTCTACTAATCCCAACTACTATAATAGTAATAAAAGTAACAAACTAAAATAAAGATCATTTTAATCAGTCAACTGACAAAAAAAGGAATTGTATTTAAAATAAAATATTTTATGCTGTAGGAAATTCTGATATTTTTAAATTACTATACTCTCTTAAGTTTGAAAATCTGGGTATTTTACTGGTTCAAAATGCTGCACCATTCAAAAAATACCCACATATCTGTACTTCAAAGCAAACATCATTAGTCAATTACACTTATCATTATCATCTATTTATAATACAAATGCATTTCCAGATGGGAAGGTACTCCCATCCCTTCCCTCATTTTTTTTTAGAAAATGCATTGCTTAGTGTAGCAGTTTGTGGTTCACAAATAGCTCACTGTGGCTCCTATTTTCCATTTTCACAAAAGTGAACTGTATCTGTCGTTCCTTCCACAACTCTAACAGCGCCTGGCATGCTAAACCGTTCTCTTGCCTCGAGATGACTCAACTCTTCCAGACGCTTTCACAGCTTAAACAAGGTGCTGAAATAAAAAGCCATTTAACAACGACCAAGCCAAGAAAGCAATTAACAGCTGAGAATAACCACTACATCACTATCCCTAATGTATTCTAAATGCTCACCCCCCTCCATTGATGTTAATGTAGATTTGTCTCTTTTTTTCCCACCCCTTAATTCTATTATTTTCCATGCAGATAGGATGGAAGGAAATGAGCTTTTAATAAATGCAACTCTATATCTTACCACCCATATGCATAACTAACTCACAGGAAGAAAGAGGCCATGTTCTCATTCGCTATTCAGCAATGTCATTTCACTGAAACAAAGTTGAAAACCAACTGTTCTGTTACATAAAGATAAATGACGTAACCAATGTTTGGCACCCATCATAAAGTATGGTGGTGGTAATAATGCTTTGTCCGTACTAAAAGCCCTTTTCAAAAAGTCAGATGTGGTTGCTACGACAACTTACTTGATGGGCACTCGACTTGTACAGCTGGGACACTGTTTTTCATTCAACCTCTCTTATTCACAATCTGCTTGATTTCTTTTCGGCTTTCTCCACCAAAGCCTTGGCGCCACGACTAAAAACAGTATCATAGCACCATTAAACACTTTGTTCTATGTGGCTAACATGCACCTCTTATCCTTCGCTTCATCCAACGTTATGCTCTCATTCACTTGGCAATGAAAAATGAGACAAAATGCATTCATTTTTCCCCTTTATCTCCATGAACCAGTGGTGGTGCGTGCTCCACTGGCCTAAAGAATGAAGATAGGAATGCATGATTTGCGGTAAGAAGACAGCAGTTGGGCAACAACAGTACCTTCTAAAAAGGAGAGGTCTAACAAAATGTCACTGATTTCAGACACTTAGAACAAACTGCACAGTACAGCTTAGCAGTGCATTTAACTGGTTTTGCTTTAATGCAATCCTGCCTTCCACCCAATGACAGCTGGGATAGGCTCCAGCGCCCCACCAAGACCCTGAAGGATAAATGTTTTAGATGATGTGTGTGATCTAATGTAGTGATTTCCATTACAGGTTTACATGAAGCAAATCATCCCTCTTTCATAACAATTGAAAGCAAAATTGAAGACTTTGGACTTAGTACTTACAAGTATTGTGACTGGAGTAAGCACTGAAAAGCCATATATTTCACTCTTGGCAAAAACAAAATCTCCTCAAACATTCACAGTTGAGAACAGGTATAGCAGCAGATGAGAGGTTTTGGGGGAAGAAGAAATATGACAGCTCCCTCACTGAATCCCACACTGCTGCCATTGCGGCAAGAACTACAGGCTCCCCGAGCTTCAAATGAAAGACTGAGGCTCTCTTTATGGGATAATGAGCTTGTTAGACTGGCTTTAGAGACCAACGTTTTGCAGACTTACTGTCATCTCTCCTCCATCAGTGTAATGTGCTTACTCCAGAAGAGAAGCAAAGCAGCCATTCAGCTTCCCTACCCATTAACAACAATATAAAACACTACATGGGTCTGTGCCATTTTGAGCCAAATGGCCCAGACAGTCATTAGGATAAGTGCCACATATACAATCTAGCCTAAGCGGCATTTTCCTCACACTTCTCCCAGAAGGAGAGTAAAAATGTAGTTTTTTAGGATTCTTCATATAAAAATTAAATTGTATTCTGTATGTCCTTTCTAGGACTGCAACAACTAATCGATGGTATCGGTTACAATGATAAGAAAAGAAAAACAGACAGCAATGACACTTTGTTGCTGATTAGTCAGCTTGATAACGTTAATGCAACTTCAACTTTTCCTTTTTTTGTAGTTTACTCTGTGCAAGGCTTCAAGTGTAGTCTGACATCCTTCACTACTGTGAACACACCTCTGTGTCTGTTCAATAAAATAAAATGGTATTTCAAAAGGTAGGACAGATATTAAGCATATGAGGGTGAAGAAACTAACCTTATATTTAGATTCTGAGGTTCATTTAAAAAGAATCTTTAAAAAAAATCCAAATTTTAGTGTTGTTAATCAACCAAATGTTAATCTGACCCCCTCAAAGGATACAAACCAGTTGAATGAAACTGTGAAAGTATGACGGTCTCATCTTAAATCACTTTAATAGCAAACGTGAGTGCAGTGTTTATGAGTAGGCATAATGTTCAGAGTGGAACATTATGATTGAGCCATAATTTTTTTATGATGAATATTTTGCTGACCTAGCAAAAATATGTTTACAACCATCACGAGCTACTACACCTGTTTGCCTTTCATCTGCATGAACATTGATTGAACTGCAATGCAGCTGCAGTAAAGAAAATATAGTGGAATTAAATGTTTGGAAAACAATGGAACAAAAATTAAAGCTGGCTAAAACACAATCAAGTAAAACATAAAAAACTAAAAAATTCCATTATTTCATATAACGGAGAGCAAGTATGGTGCTTCTGACATAAGATGGATATGCGAAAAGAGTACAGTATGCCTTTCTGGATAAATGATTATTATTATTTATTGTAATACTGTTTCAGTAAATGGGTTGAAATGCATCTGGTTCTCTGATGGATTTCTGTTGTGTGTGTCGGGCTGGAGCTGAATGTGCTGTCTGGGGGACTTTTAGGGAGAAGAAAGGAAGCAAGAGGAAAAACAGCTATATTGTAAAAAAGTTGCCATCATTGCCAACATTGGACCTTGGCACATACACACACAAAAAAAATCCACCATGACTATTTTTCTACAATATGGCCTGGCATGTGATTGCAAAAAACATTTGCAGCTTGTGTCATTCTTGATGGATTTCTGACTTCAGCAAGTTTTATATATGAATAAATTAAAATTTTGCAGTCTCTGTAGACCACGCTGCTTTTCTGTTTAGTTATAGCTCCAGTAATAATGACTGAGGCCTGCCATGTGTGGTTATCTATCTTGCTATTTCAACCGTCTTTCATAGATATTCTTATTCCCTTTTATTTATACACTTAAACCTTCTTAGGTGTTAAGTTATTCATTTCATCTATCTAGACTTTAAAGTTGATCTTGCACTGTGGCTTTTTATAGTTGTTCTGTAAAAGAATGTTCAAATGAAGTTGATCTGCTAGAACATGTTTGGTGTCCAAATTTCACTTGTTTAGCTTAGACACTGGAAATCAGGGTCACCGAAACCCTTTCCATAATGACACGCTCAAACATCCCTCAGCCTGCTCAAACTGCATTCAGGTCTTCATTCACGTCATGCAGACAAGTCACTATAAACTATACAAATATAAAAAAAAAACTTGTATGTGTAACTAAAAGAAAAGACAAGCATGTAGAAGAAATTGAAGTCACTTGTTTTCTAGGGTCAGGGTTAGGGGAACATACAATGACTTCCCCATCAACAGTCTTCAGATTGTTTTGGTAATGCACGGGCCAAGTGTAAGGCACTTGCCACCGATTGTTAAGCAATGGCATCAGGCCTTCCAGTCCTTTTGTCCAGGAGTGAATCTCCTTATATTTCTTTATTTATTTTAATAGAAAATTTATCCTAGTAGATATAGTTGCATTAGGGTTGTATTTAGGTTTGATTCTTTCAACTACATTGTGAGGGAGGCAAGCCAACCGTGAATGGATTGCTGCCTCCTGAACCCTCAGAGATACCAGAGCATCTTCAAAACACCTGTTAAAAAAGATCTCATGCAGAAAAGTTATTTAACACAGAGTGCAGCATGTAAAGTGAACCTAACACACTGTATGTGTGTGTGTGTGTGTTTGTGTGTGTGCATATGTATGTATATTTACAGAGGCCATTGAGATTAAAGTTAAGGTTTAAGGTTAGATTTCAAGGTTAGCATTAAATCTACAGTTAGGTATAAGGAGAAAAGGTAAGGGATTATGGTTAGGGTTAGGGTTTAGGGTTAGGGTTAGGGTTTAGGGTTAGGGTTTAGGGTTAAGATTCTGGGTTAAAAACTCAGAATATCCGATGCCCCAGACCAGTCCAGGAGTCCTGGACAAGCCTAAGGTCATTGTTTGGAACTGGCCTACCATAAGTCCCCAAGCACAGACCAAATCCCCCAAATCCCATCTAGAGCCTAATATGCAGTATACTGAAACTAATTGAAATAGGACATATCTAATTTAAAAAAAAATGTAGTTGGGTTAAATTGTTTTAGGGTTTAGACTTAGAGGTTTAGGGTGAGAGGTTAACTTTTTGGGTATAAAGGTTAATTTAGGGTTAGGAGTTATGGTCAGAGGTTAAGGTTAGGGTTAGGGTCAGAGGTTAAAGTTGGGTTAGGGGTAGAGAGGTTATGGTTAGGAGTTGGGGTCAGAGGATAAGGTTAGGGTTAGGAGTAGAGAGGTTGAGGTTAGGGTTAGATGTTAGGGTCAGAGGTTAAGGTTAGGGTTAGGAGTAGAGAGGTTAGGGTTAGGTGTTAGGGTCAGAGGTTAAGGTTGGGTCAGGAATAGAGAGGTTATGGTTAGGGTTAGGAGTTGGGGTCAGAGGTTAAGGTTAGGGTTAGGAGTAGAGAGGTTGAGGTTAGGGTTAGGTGTTAGGGTCAGAGGTTAAGGTTGGGTTAGGAGTAGACTCCTAGGGTTAGGAGTTGGGGTCAGAGGTTAAGGTTAAGGGTTAAGGTTAGGGTTAGGTTTTAGGTTAAGGGGTAGAGAGGTTAAGGTTAGGGTTAGGCATTTGGGTCATAGGTTAGGTTTAGGTCCCCCTACCTCCTAAATTAAGTCCCCCTCAGTTGCTCATTCAGTCCCCATGGGTGCATTGAGTCTAGTTTATTAATCCATTCCCTTTCTGTTTTTTTTCCTGGTGGTGTGGGACCACAGTCAGTGGTATTGTAGTCCCATCACCTTCAGGGAATGGACGCCATGTTTAATAAAGTGTTGGACTATCAGGGTGTGGGTCTCCTTGCCATTCCTAATATTGTGTCTGTGTTGTGTAATTCTTGTGGCCAAAGTGTTTTTGTTCTCACCGACATATTGCAAATTGCATTTGTTGCAGTAAATTAAATAGACACTGGAAATATTATGTTTTAGGGGGGGCCAAATCTGGAATATATTTTTTGTGTGTGGATTGGATATCCATCGTTTTGCCTTGAATTCAGGGAATTGAGATGATTTGCCTTCAGTCCTCTGTAATTGAGGTAATTTACTGTGGACCAGAAGGTCCTTCAAATTTTTATTTTTGCGGTAGGCCGAGATGACCCTATGATTGTCCAACACTTGGTCTTGGCTCATAAATTTGTCAAAATTTTCTTTAATTTCCCGGTTTAGTATCACACTCCCTTTTGAGAAGGTTGTGATGAGAGGGATTAATTCTAATGTTTTCACCTTTTTGATTCAGGAAATCCCTAAGACATCCCCTAAGAAAGGAGCGGGAGTACCCTCTTTTCTTTAGTGCTTTAAACAGAGTTCTTCCTGCTTCCCTAAAATCCTCCTGTTGAGTGCAAATTCTGTGAAATCTCAATAATTGTGATTTCACAATCCCTTTGAAGGTGTGCCTGGGATGATAACTGGATTTGTGCAATAGAACATGAGTGTCCGTGTCCTTAAAATATACCCTGACCTGTAATGTGTCCGAAAGGTTGTTCTGTTTATAAGTAACTGTATCTAAAAAGTTAACCTCTGATTTATGTAATGTATATTTAATTTTAATTGATCTGTGGAATTCATTGAGGTGAGTGACGAACTGTCTGAACTCATCCTCTGTTCCTGACCAGACACCCCAAATGTCATCTAAGAACCTATAATAATAAATTGGTTTGGTAGGCCAAGAATCCAATGCGGCCTCTTCCCATTTTGCCATGAAAATGTTGGCATATGAGGGGACAAATCTTTTCCCCATTGCTGTTCCCTTCACTTGGAGATAAAATTTGGAGTCAAATTCAAAATCATTTTTAGTCAGATTAATCTCCAATAATTTTAATAGGATGTCATCAGGCCTGTTTCCATCAGGGTATCTGATGAACCATTCTTTCACTGCTGCCAATCCGGCCGGTGTTTCAATATTAGTATAAAGACTATCTATATCTATAGTGAGGAGTAGGCATTCCTGTGGAAGGGTGATCTTTTTAATCTTATTTATAAAATCATAAGTGTCTTTAATGTAACTCGGGTGTTTGGTACTAATTGGGTTGAGAAAATATTCAATGTATTCCACTGTGGCATAAGTTTCACTGCCACAGTCGGATACAATTGGTCGTCCAGGTGGCATTTCATACGGTATACTCCATGACTCTGGACTTTTGTGAATTTTAGGGTTAGGGTCGTGGATTATCTGGACCCATCAGGTAAGTTTCTTGTTTTTTATTTATATAGCCTCCTTCCCGTAATTGGGTGAGGATCGTACGGACCTCTGGGACTGTTTCTAGAAAGATTGGTTCAGGGAGTTTCTTATAATACTCCTCCTGATTCAGTTGTCTTTCTGCTTCCTTTATATAGGAGTCCCTGTCCATTATCACCGCTGCACTCCCTTTATCAGCAGGTTTAATGATAATGGATTTATCCCGGCGTAATTGTAGTAGAGCTTGTTGCTCTTCTAAATTAAGGTTTGGATTTTCTCTGTGATTCCAGGGTAAGTTTTTAACTGCATATTTGTCTGCTCTAATAATTTTCCTTACTGTGTTAGGGACCCGGGAAAGTTTGGGGGTCCAGGCTGATTTTGGGGTGAAAGGAGGAGGATCGGAGCTCTCGTCATATCTAAAGTAAGTGGTCAGGAGTAATTTCCTGTGGTACTGCTGTGTATCTAAGGTAAGTTGTTTTTTCATATTCTGATCTATTTTAGGTGTGGGGATAAATGTCAAGCCTTTATTTAAAAGTCTTAGCTGACTTTCTGTAAGCGTGAAGCATTTTGACAGGTTTAATACTTCACCACCTCTCTGTAGACCCTGTTTTGGTTTCAAAGGCTTCCCCAGTTTAAGTGCTTGGCCCAATGTTCTAACATGGCCCTAGCACATGCTGGTGTCCAGTGTATTTTGTCCTGGGCAACCTCAAACTGAGCTGCTGGCAATAGTGGGATGTAGGCCATGTTTTTCTGTATGTGCTTGTTTAGGCACATCAACTTTTCTTGTTCATCCAAATTAAGTTTTTTCGAGAAATTAATAAGGGGGATCCTGATAACTGCCCACGGAAATGTATCTGTTGCGGCCTTTATTGCCCGCTGCAGTTGTTTTACGGCCGTCTCCCTCGACCTTTGGCATCGGTGGTTGATGCCGAATGCCAGGACGACTGACTGTACCCTGACATGCACCGTAGCCTTATTTATTACATTTTCCGCATGTCTGAATGTTCCCCCTGGGTAACTGTCAATCTGTAGGTCTTTAAAAATGTGTCCTGTTATTCTGGATAAATTAGAGTCGCCCAGCAGACAGATTGGTTTCCGGGCGCTGAAGCTCCACTCCACCATTTTCTGGTTGGTGGAAACGTGTCTCACCGTTCTGAAAACCTCAGGGGAGCTGAGTGTTGGTTTAAGTGGTTCTATTGGGGGGTCGGATAGGAGACTGATTTCCAGGTCCTCCCTAGGCACCCTATCCAGTGGGTCCGATGGAGATAGAATCTCCTCCTCTGTAACTAATTCTGTTCCCCTTATTGGTGTTGATGAGTTTGTAGTTGGTACCGCCTTGGTTTCGTTCACCAGCATTAGTTGAGGGTCCTGTTCGGTTCCCTCACTGTGTGGAGAAGTGGTGTTCTCCACATGTACCTCCACCAAGGCTGGTGTCTTCACCGGGGCCTCGACCTGCGGCTCATGAATAAGCAGCAAAGAGGCAGCTGTCTGTGTATTGGGGTACAGATTAATTTGAATTAATTCAGGGTGGTTCTCTGTATGAGCCACCGCTGGGTTGATTGTGTTTTGTGCTCGTGTTTTTTTCTCTTTTCTCTTTTTCCTAGGGGATCTAGGTGACAGTGTGATGGGGAAAGGAGATAGGCCCCAAGGGGACGACCGCCCTGAGGAGGACTCTTCACGCTGAGGTAAGGGCAGAAAATCCTCCTCAGTAAAGAGTGCCCCTTCTTGTAGGGCATCATTGTTTTCCTGATTTATTTCTACACTGTCTGTATTGTCACCCAGTGATCTTAAGAGAGTCTCTACTCTCCTGACTGGCCCTTCTCCATGTTTTTTAGGGTATCTCTTATGATACCACTTGACCGCTACTTCAAGGGCAGCCATCACATCCTCATGAGCCTCATTCTGTAGCGCCCTAACCTCGTGTGTTATGTGGGCCTCATAATGATCAATCAGAATGAGGTGTGTGGTGTAGGCCCAATTTTTTGCATTGCCCTCCAGTAGCGATTTTGTCAAAGCAGTTGGGTTTGCTGGCTTCACCACCTCCCCTAAATAATTGGTGAGTCTGATAAAGGTGGGGGGCTCCGACTCTGAATGTAGTGCCACATTTTCCAGGTGGTGGTGTGAGCGAATTAAATTAAATAATTGTTTCACCAATGTGCTGAATTTCTTATATTCAGGGTTATTTCTATTTGGTTCATTTTGGTGTGTGTGTGCGTTTTTTCTTTCCTAGGATTTTTATTTTTATTCTGTCTAACTCTTTCCGCTTTTTTTCTTTTTGCAGTTCCAGTGGTGTGGTCCCTGCTGGAGATTCTAGGTCCAGGGTTATTATTTCTGCCCCTCCAGCTGGGTCTTGGAAAACTCAGCTGATTGTAGTGTCTTTGCCTGACTCTTTCTCCTCTTTTCTCTCCAACAGTTGTAGCAGGGCGGCCCCTGCTGGACATTCCAGGTATTGGAGTATTGTTACCGTTTTTCCAGCTGGGTTTTGGATAACCCAGCTGATTTTTCAAAAAAATAGCATTATCCCTTCTATTAGGGAAATGCAGGTTTGGATTAGGGTTTGATCTGTTAAATCTCCCATTTTGGAATTGAAATTGAAGTCCGTATGGCATTACATGGTCAATTTGGGATGCCCTCCTGTTTGTTTGGCCCCAGTAGGGATTGGACTCATGTATAGCTGCCCTCCTCAGATAGGGATGAGGGTCCTGCCTGTTTGGATTCCAATATTGTCTGGTAAAATTAGTGGGCTGAGAGATTTGTTCTCTCAGTTTTAAATAGGGTCGACCATGAAACATTTTTTTTCCTTTTAGACAAGTCTGAAGTTGCAACGTTTCGGTTCTTTGTCAAACCTTCTTCAGGCACAGACTTGCCAAAAGTTGAGGTGGACTCTTTAAAGAGTTCAAAAACATTTTTTTTTTTTTTTTTCAAAAAAATTATTTTAGTGCAATGTAAGTGTTTACACGGCATACTGCTTTCTTTGGACAATAGTCCAACTTGAGAGCACTTTTTAAAAAAAAACAGAAGAAAACCAAAAAAAATCTAAGAAATTCAAAACTCCCAGAAAAGGATTTAAATGAAATATAAATGAAATCAAATCAAAAAAGATTTTTTTAGAGTGTTTGAGTGTCTAGCGAGAATGGCTTTGAGACTTTCTCCAGGCAGCAGAAGCTGTGAAGTGGCTGCTCTCCCCTCTCTGCTGCTGCTTATAAAGCTTCTGGGGGTTGGCCCCGCCCCTGTTTGTCAGTTAACTTTTGAAAAATGCTGTGGGGGGAAAAAAAAGAAGAGAGAGAGAGAGCTGGAGTCATCTGCAGTATTTTAGCTGCCCTTTTTCATTTTTTAAAAAATAAAGAGAGGAATGAAAAAAATACCAACAATACTCATAAAATTTGCAATAAAAAATAAAGTTTCTAGGGTGTTTTTTTTTTTAATAAGTAAATGATTATATAGATTGTGGTCTTGTTTTTATTCATTGGGTTATTTTTTTGTCTTTTTGTGTGAATTGCAGTGATTCAAATTTGTCACAGACCGGCTGGTTCCCTTTCCCATGGGATTACAGGTAAGTATTATTCAGTTTTTCTAATTTAATTTTATGAATAATTATTCTTTTTTTTTCATTTTTTCAGGGAAACCGAGATCGTGAGGACGTTTAGGACATAGAGAAATATATGTGTATGGGCCTTTGGTAGACCATAAAATCTTAGTCAAAATTCCGGCCTGTGGACATAGAGCAAGTTATGTGTTCCTTCCCCTGGGAGACCATAAAAACTTAGTCAAAATCCTGGCTTAAGGACATAGAACAATTTATGTGTATGGGCCTTTGGTAGACCATAAATACTTAGAGATATTTCTCAAAGTCCAAACCATTGTCAAAGTTTTTTAGGTCTACCAATGGCCTCTTGTCTGGGCGGTGCGGGCTGACTGGTTTAGTCTGAGGGGGAGTGCTTAAGTGTGGGCCAGATAGGTTCGTGAGGTGCGCTGGGTCTTTTCCCCGGGTCTGTCCCCCGGAATCCCATAATCATGGGTCTTTTAAAGTTCTCTGGGCCTATGGGTGTTCTGACTCCCATAATCATGGGTCTTTTGAATTTCTCTGGGCCTCTGGGAGTTCTGAGTCCCATAATCATGGGTCTTTTGAATTTCTCTGGGCCTCTGGGAGTTCTGAGTCCCATAATCATGGGTCTTTTGACTTTCTCTGGGCCTCGGGGAGTTCTGAGTCCCATAATCATGGGTCTTTTAAAGTTCTCTGGGCCTATGGGTGTTCTGACTCCCATAATCATGGGTCTTTTGAATTTCTCTGGGCCTCTGGGAGTTCTGAGTCCCATAATCATGGGTCTTTTGAATTTCTCTGGGCCTCTGGGAGTTCTGAGTCCCATAATCATGGGTCTTTTGACTTTCTCTGGGCCTCGGGGAGTTCTGAGTCCCATAATCATGGGTCTTTTAAAGTTCTCTGGGCCTATGGGTGTTCTGACTCCCATAATCATGGGTCTTTTGAATTTCTCTGGGCCTCTGGGAGTTCTGAGTCCCATAATCATGGGTCTTTTAAAGTTCTGAGTCCCATAATCATGGGTCTTTTGACTTTCTCTGGGCCTCTGGGAGTTCTGAGTCCCATAATCATGGGTCTTTTGACTTTCTCTGAGCCTCTGGGAGTTCTGAGTCCCATAATCATGGGTCTTTTGAATTTCTCTGGGCCTCTGGGAGTTCTGAGTCCCATAATCATGGGTCTTTTGAATTTCTCTGGGCCTCTGGGAGTTCTGAGTCCCATAATCATGGGTCTTTTGACTTTCTCTGGGCCTCGGGGAGTTCTGAGTCCCATAATCATGGGTCTTTTAAAGTTCTGAGTCCCATAATCATGGGTCTTTTGACTTTCTCTGGGCCTCTGGGAGTTCTGAGTCCCATAATCATGGGTCTTTTTAATTTCTCTGGGCCTCTGGGAGTTCTGAGTCCCATAATCATGGGCCTTTTAAAGTTCTGAGTCCCATAATCATGGGTCTTTTTAATTTCTCTGTGCCTCTGGGAGTTCTGAGTCCCATAATCATGGCTCTATGGGAGTTCTGACTCCCATAATCATGGGTCTTTTAAAGTTCCCTTGGCCTGTGGGAGTTCTGAGTCCCATAATCATGGGTCTTTTAAATTTCCCTGGGCCTCTGGGAGTTCTGAGTCCCATAATCATGGGTCTTTTTAGGTTCCCTGGGCCTCTGGGAGTTCTGAGTCCCATAATCATGGGTCTCTGGGTGTTCTTACTCCCATAACCCTACGTCTTGGGTGTTCTGACTCCCATAACCCTGGGTCTTTTGAAGTTCCCTGGGTCTGTGGGAGTTCTGACTCCCATAGCCCTTGGTCTTTTGAAGTTCCCTGGGTCTGTGGGTGTTCTGACTCCCATAAGCCTGGGTCTTTTGAAGTACCCTGGTCTCTGGGTGTTCTGACTCCCATAGCTTTGTGTCTTTTGGAGTTCCCTGTGTCTCTGGGAGTTCTGACTCCGATAAGCATGGGTCTTTTGGAGTTCCCTGGGTCTCTGGGTGTTCTCACTCCCATAAGCATGGGTCTGTGGGTGTTCCAACTCCCATAGCCCTGGGTCTTTTGGAGTTCCCTGGGTCTCTGGGAGTTCTGAGTCCCATAGCCCTGGGTCTTTTGGAGTTCCCTGTGTCTCTGGGTGTTCTGAGTCCCATAGCCCTGGGTCTTTTGTAGTTCCCTGGGTCTCTGGGTGTTCTGACTCCCGTAAGCATGGGTCTCTGTGTGTTCCAACTCCCATAGCCCTGGGTCTTTTGGAGTTCCCTGGGTCTCTTGGTGGTCTGACTCCCATAAGCAGTGGTCTTTTGAAGTTCCCTGGGTCTCTGGGTGTTCCAATTCCCATAGCCCTGGGTCTTTTGGATTTCCCTGGGTCTTCTGACTCCCATAGCCCTGGATCTTTCGAAGGTCCCAGGGTCTCTGGGTTTTCTGACTCCCATAGCCCTTGGTCTTTCGGAGATCCCAGGGTCTCTGGGTGTTCTGAGTCCCATAGCCCTGGGTCTTTTGGAGTTCCCTGTGTCTCTGGGTGTTCCAATTCCCATAGCCCTTGGTCTTTTGCAGTTCCCAGGGTCTCTGGGTGTTCCGAGTCCCATAGCCCTGGGTCTTTTGGAGTTCCCTGTGTCTCTGGGTGTTCTGACTCCCATAGCCCTGGGTCTTTTGGAGTTCCCTGGGTCTCTGGGTGTTCTGACTCCCATAGTTCTGGATCTTTTGGAGTTCCCTGGGTCTCTGGGTGTTCTGAGTCCCATAGCCCTGGGTCTTTTGTAGTTCCCTGGGTCTCTGGGTGTTCTGACTCCCGTAAGCCTGGGTCTCTGGGTGTTCCAAATCCCATAGCCCTGGGTTAGGGTTGGGGTTAGGGTTTAGGGTTAGGGTTAGGTTTAAAGTTCAGGGTTATAAACCCTGAGTATCCGATGCCCTCGAAGAAAATCAAGGGTCATCGTTGTGCACGGGCCGACCTCTTACAAACCATCAGGCTCAGAAATCATCTCATCAGGTCTCATGTCCACAACGGTGCTAAATCACACTCAGTAATTGGGTTTTGGGGTGTAGTATAAATTAAATTAATTTTATTACCTAAAATATGTTATGACTAAAGAAGTAAACGAAGAAATTTTAGGACACATCATCAGTAGTGTACCTCAGAGTCATCAGGTGTTTCAGCCTTTAAACACTATACACCTTCATCCGAGGCGGCCAGCCATAGGGTGATCATGCCCAGGCTTGTGTCCCATGTCCAATTAAATTATTCTATTTATTAATTATTAACCTCTAGGTTATGGTTAGGGTAATAAAAATTAGGGTTAATTGGTTATAGTTAGGGTAATAAAAATTAGGGTTAATTAGTTATAGTTAGGGTAATAAAAATTAGGGTTAATTGGTTATATTTAGGGTAATAAAAATTAGGGTTAATTGGTTATATTTAGGGTAATAAAAATTAGGGTTAATGGGTTACAGTTAGGGTAATAAAAATTAGGGTTAATTGGTTAGGGTTAGGGTTAGGGTTTAGGGTTAGGGTTAGGTTTAGAGAACATACAATGACTTCCCCCATCAACTGTCCTCAACAGCCGTGGTTAGATAGGAAGATCAAGGGTATTGCACGGGCCACCGCTTGTTAAGTCACGCCATCGGGCCTTTCAGTTCCTCCGTCTGTGGATGAATCTCCTTTTGTTTGTTGGAAAACTTTTTTTTTTTTTTTTTTTATGTATAATTGTATTCGGGCTAAGTTATATTTGATTCTTCTAACTGCTTTGCGAGGTAAAGAACAAAGAGGTGAAGAGAAGTGTGCGCCACTAGACTGAGCAGGGCACCCTCGAGGCCTGACTTGGCCTATGTTTTTCACCCATTCATTCTCCTTCCCACAACTGCAAGTCAGAGAACGAACAGGTGTGAGATAATATATTAAGAAATTTTAGGACCCATTATCATTAGCGCACCTCCTAGTAGTCTGGTAGTTTAGGTTTTTTTTAATTTACTAAGAGAATTATTCCTTATATATGGATAAATTAGAGTTGTATTTATATTTGATTCTTCTAACTGCTTCGCGAGGCAAAGAACAAAGAGGTGAAGAGAGAAGTGCGCCACTAGACTGAGCAGGGCACCCTCGAGGCCTGATTTGGCCTATGTTTTTCACCCATTCATTCTCCTTCCCACAACGGCAAGTCAGAGAACGAACAGGTGTGAGATAATACATTAAGACATTTTAGGACACATTATCGTTAGCTTACCTACTAATCGCCTGGTATTTTAGTTTTTCTTATTATTAAAAATATCTAAGAGAATTATTCCTTATATGTGGATAAATTAGAGTACAGAAATAGTAGATTAAGAAATTTTAGGACACATCATCAGTAGTGTACCTCAGAGTCATCAGGTGTTTCGGCCTTTAAACACTATACACCTTCGTCCGAGGCGGCCAGCCATAGGTTGATCATGCCTAGGCTTGTGTCCCATGTCCAATTTAGTTATTTTATCCTTTAGAAAGTAATTAGTTTCCTTTTTATTATTATTGTCATTATCACTGTTATTGCTATTAATATAAGTAGGAGACTGGGCGCTCATTTAAGGTCTGTATGCCCCAGACCACCGTCCCTGCGTGCTGTCCTAGTGGACCCAGGGGGGCTGAATACTTACCTCCTGCCCAACTGACCCTTTGTTAGCACCGCTAGGTTACCCAGGTCAGCCAGACAGGCCTTTAGGCCCACCCTGGCATACACCAGAGCTCGGAATCCAAAGACCAAAGGCCCAGGGCCAGCCGCGAATCGATCACTGCCTCCCAGGACCCTCAGAATCGGAAACCGTGCCGCAATCACCCGTTGCCAGGTGATCGACTCCAAGCCCCGGGAAGGTAGGTACCGTGCAATACGTCACCCCCCAGACAGTCTTGGGCGGAGATCCAAGCCGGCGGATAACTTCCCTTTGAATTCCAGGCTGGTGTTAGCCAACACTGAAATTTTTCTGGGAAGATACCAAGCTTCTACCACTTTGGCTCTCCTGTTTGGGGTTGTACACCAATGGCGGACTCATCCCTTACCTTTAAAGATGTAGGATGGGTCAAGCTTCTACCATCAGCGCTCCCCCCACCTAAATGTATTGTGGTTTTGGTAAGCCTAGTCTATCTTAGCAGTAGTAAATTCCATCGGGGTGAATGCGTATGGTTTTATGATGTAGTATTGTTGGGAAAAGTGTGTAGTTTTATTAGCAAAAAGTTCTACGTCTCTATCTAATTTTGTTTAAAAGTTATTAACATTTAAAGATGTGAAGTTGTTCCTCATTTGCATATTGGGAGAATTCGCCTATTTGGGGGAATTTTGGTATGTTTTCATAGGTTCTAAGTCTCTATCTAATCATTTAAGGATGTGGAGTTGTTGCCATTGGTCTATTGGAAGGATTCGCATATTGGGAAAATTTGCATATTTTTCTTGAGAATCTACCGTCCTCTAAAGCTTTACTCATTTTAGTGTGGTTCTGGGTTTAATGCTGTATTCTATGTACTCGATCCCCTCTTCAGGGGATCACTCACTCTGTTCTCCCTAAAGGGACGAACGCCGGGCTCCCGAACTCGTGTTCTGTAGTTTGGGGTCCATCTATGGTTAAAGTTGGGGGGCCCGTTGTTGGGTCCCCTGACTACAGATTGGGTGGGGTCTGGTTTTATAGGTTAGGGATTAGATTGAAAGTTTTAGGGTTAGGTTAGCTAGTGCAGTGTGTGTTGTGTGTGTGGTGGTGTGTTGTGGTGCAGTGCGCGGTGTGTGTTGTGCACTGCATGATGTGTGTGCAATGTGGTGCAGTGCGCTGTGTGTGTGCTGCATGTGTGTGCCGTGTGTGTTGTGAGGTGCAGTGTGGTGTGTGGTGCGCTGTGTGTGTTGTGCACTGCATGTTGTGTGTGCAATGTGGTGCAGTGTGTGTTGTGTGGTGTGTCGTGGTGCAGTGTGCTGTGTGTGTGCTGCATGTGTGTGTTGTGAGGTGTAGTATGGTGTGTGGTGCGCTGTATGTGGTGTGTTGTGAAGTGTGGTGTGTGTTGTGCGTTGTGGTGTAATGTGTGTTGTAGTGTGTTGTGTTGTGTGGTGCAGTGCGCTGTGTGTGCTGCCTATGTGTGTAGTGTGGTGCGTTGTGAAGTGCAGTGTGTGTTGTGCGGTGTAGTGTGTGTTGTGTTGTGGTGTGTTTAGTTTAGTTTTTACTGTTTTTAGTTTAGGTGTTAGTAGATGAACAGAGTTATGATTGCGTAGGGGCTGTATTTGTGTTATTATAATTTAGGGAGTATGGTTAAGTGTTTGGATTGGTTTAGGGAGTATGATTAAGTGTTTGGATTGGTTTAGGGAGTGTGATTAAGTGTTTGGATTGGTTTAGGGAGAGTGGTTAAGTGTTTGGATTGGTTTAGGGAGTGTGATTAAGTGTTTGGATTGGTTTAGGGAGTGTGGTTAAGTGTTTGGATTGGTTTAGGGAGAGTGGTTAAGTGTTTGGATTGGTTTAGGGAGTATGATTAAGTGTTTGGATTGGATTAGGGAGTATGATTAAGTGTTTGGATTGGATTAGGGAGTATGATTAAGTGTTTGGATTGGTTTAGGGAGTATGGTTAAGTGTTTGGATTGGTTTAGGGAGTGTGCTTAAGTGTTTGGATTGGTTTAGGGAGTGTGCTTAAGTGTTTGGATTGGTTTAGGGAGAGTGCTTAAGTGTTTGGATTGGTTTAGGGAGAGTGCTTAAGTGTTTGGATTGGTTTAGGGAGAGTGCTTAAGTGTTTGGATTGGTTTAGGGAGAGTGGTTAAGTGTTTGGATTGGTTTAGGGAGTATGATTAAGTGTTTGGATTGGATTAGGGAGTATGATTAAGTGTTTGGATTGGATTAGGGAGTATGATTAAGTGTTTGGATTGGTTTAGGGAGTGTGGTTAAGTGTTTGGATTGGTTTAGGGAGTGTGGTTAAGTGTTTTGATTGGTTTAGGGAGTGTGGTTTAGTGTTTGGATTGGTTTAGGGAGAGTGGTTAAGTGTTTGGATTGGTTTAGGGAGTATGATTAAGTGTTTGGATTGGTTTAGGGAGTACGATTAAGTGTTTGGATTGGATTAGGGAGTACGATTAAGTGTTTGGATTGGTTTAGGGAGTACGGTTAAGTGTTTGGATTGGTTAAGGGAGTACGATTTAGTGTTTGGATTGGTTAAGGGAGTACGGTTTAGTGTTTGGATTGGTTTAGGGAGTACGATTTAGTGTTTTGATTGGTTTAGGGAGTACGATTTAGTGTTTTGATTGGTTTAGGGAGTACGGTTTAGTGTTTTGATTGGTTTAGGGAGTACGGTTTAGTGTTTTGATTGGTTTAGGGAGTACGGTTTAGTGTTTTGATTGGTTTAGGGAGTACGGTTTAGTGTTTGATTAGTTTAGGGAGTACGGTTTAGTGTTAGGGTTAGGGTTAGGGTTAGGGTTTAGGGTTAGGGTTAGGGTTAGGGTTAGGGTTTGGGTTAGGGTTAGGGTTAGGGTTTGGGTTAGGGTTAGGGTTAGGGTTTGGGTTAGGTTAGGTTAGGGTTAGGGGTTAGGGGTTAGGGGTTAGGGGTTAGGGTTAGGGTTAGGGTTAGGTTTAGAGAACATACAATGACTTCCCCCATCAACTGTCCTCAACAGCCGTGGTTAGATAGGAAGATCAAGGGTATTGCACGGGCCACCGCTTGTTAAGTCACGCCATCGGGCCTTTCAGTTCCTCCGTCTGTGGATGAATCTCCTTTTGTTTGTTGGAAAACTTTTTTTTATTTATAATTGTATTCGGGCTAAGTTATCTTTGATTCTTCTAACTGCTTTGCGAGGCAAAGAACAAAAAGGTGAAGAGAGGAGTGCGCCACTAGACTGAGCAGGGCACCCTCGAGGCCTGACTTGGCCTATGTTTTTCACCCATTCATTCTCCTTCCCACAACTGCAAGTCAGAGAACGAACAGGTGTGAGATAAAATATTAAGAAATTTTAGGACCCATTATCATTAGCACACCTCCTAGTAGTCTGGTAGTTTAGGTTTTTTTTAATTTACTAAGAGAATTATTCCTTATATATGGATAAATTAGAGTTGTATTTATATTTGATTCTTCTAACTGCTTCGCGAGGCAAAGAACAAAGAGGTGAAGAGAAGTGTGCGCCACTAGACTGAGCAGGGCACCCTCGAGGCCTGATTTGGCCTATGATTTTCACCTATTCATTCTCCTTCCCACAACGGCAAGTCAGAGAACGAACAGGTGTGAGATAATATATTTAAGAAATTTTTAGGACACATTATCATTAGGGCACCTACTAGTAGTCTGGTATTTTAGGTTTTTTAATTTACTAAGAGAATTATTCCTTATATATGGATAAATTAGAGTTGTATTTATATTTGATTCTTCTAACTGCTTCGCGAGGCAAAGAACAAAGAGGTGAAGAGAGAAGTGCGCCACTAGACTGAGCAGGGCACCCTCGAGGCCTGATTTGGCCTATGTTTTTCACCCATTCATTCTCCTTCCCACAACGGCAAGTCAGAGAACGAACAGGTGTGAGATAATACTTTAAGACATTTTAGGACACATTATCGTTAGCTTACCTACTAATCGCCTGGTATTTTAGTTTTTCTTATTATTAAAAATATCTAAGAGAATTATTCCTTATATGTGGATAAATTAGAGTACAGAAATAGTAGATTAAGAAATTTTAGGACACATCATCAGTAGTGTACCTCAGAGTCATCAGGTGTTTCGGCCTTTAAACACTATACACCTTCGTCCGAGGCGGCCAGCCATAGGTTGATCATGCCTAGGCTTGTGTCCCATGTCCAATTTAGTTATATTATCCTTTAGAAAGTAATTAGTTTCCTTTTTATTATTATTGTCATTATCACTGTTATTGCTATTAATATAAGTAGGAGACTGGGCGCTCATTTAAGGTCTGTATGCCCCAGACCACCGTCCCTGCGTGCTGTCCTAGTGGACCCAGGGGGGCTGAATACTTACCTCCTGCCCAACTGACCCTTTGTTAGCACCGCTAGGTTACCCAGGTCAGCCAGACAGGCCTTTAGGCCCACCCTGGCATACACCAGAGCTCGGAATCCAAAGACCAAAGGCCCAGGGCCAGCCGCGAACCGATCACTGCCTCCCAGGACCCTCAGAATCGGAAACCGTGCCGCAATCACCCGTTGCCAGGTGATCGACTCCAAGCCCCGGGAAGGTAGGTACCGTGCAATACGTCACCCCCCAGACAGTCTTGGGCGGAGATCCAAGCCGGCGGATAACTTCCCTTTGAATTCCAGGCTGGTGTTAGCCAACACTGAAATTTTTCTGGGAAGATACCAAGCTTCTACCGCTTTGGCTCTCCTGTTTGGGGTTGTACACCAATGGCGGACTCATCCCTTACCTTTAAAGATGTAGGATGAGTCAAGCTTCTACCATCAGCGCTCCCCCCACCTAAATGTATTGTGGTTTTGGTAAGCCTAGTCTATCTTAGCAGTAGTAAATTCCATCGGGGTGAATGCGTATGGTTTTATGATGTAGTATTGTTGGGAAAAGTGTGTAGTTTTATTAGCAAAAAGTTCTACGTCTCTATCTAATTTTGTTTAAAAGTTATTAACATTTAAAGATGTGAAGTTGTTCCTCATTTGCATATTGGGAGAATTCGCCTATTTGGGGGAATTTTGGTATGTTTTCATAGGTTCTAAGTCTCTATCTAATCATTTAAGGATGTGGAGTTGTTGCCATTGGTCTATTGGAAGGATTCGCATATTGGGAAAATTTGCATATTTTTCTTGAGAATCTACCGTCCTCTAAAGCTTTACTCATTTTAGTGTGGTTCTGGGTTTAATGCTGTATTCTATGTACTCGATCCCCTCTTCAGGGGATCACTCACTCTGTTCTCCCTAAAGGGACGAACGCCGGGCTCCCGAACTTGTGTTCTGTAGTTTGGGGTCCATCTATGGTTAAAGTCGGGGGGCCCGTTGTTGGGTCCCCTGACTACAGATTGGGTGGGGTCTGGTTTTATAGGTTAGGGATTAGATTGAAAGTTTTAGAGTTAGGTTAGCTAATGCAGTGTGTGTTGTGTGTGCAGTGTGTGGTGGTGTGTTGTGCAGTGCGTTGTGTGTGTGTGTGGTGTGTTGTGGTGCAGTGCGCTGTGTGTGTTGTGCACTGCATGATGTGTGTGCAATGTGGTGCAGTGTGTGTTGTGGTGCAGTGCGCTGTGTGTGTGCTGCATGTGTGTGCCGTGTGTGTTGTGAGGTGCAGTGTGGTGCGCTGTGTGTGTTGTGCACTGCATGTTGTGTGTGCAATGTGGTGCAGTGTGTGTTGTGAGGTGTGGTGTGTCGTGGTGCAGTGTGCTGCATGTGTGTGCCGTGTGTGTTGTGTAGTGTGGTGTGTGGTGCGCTGTATGTGGTGTGCTGTGAAGTGCAGTGTGTGTTGTGCGGTGTGTTGTGGTGTAATGTGTGTTGTAGTGTGTTGTGTGGTGCAGTGCGCTGTGTGTGCTGCCTATGTGTGTAGTGTGGTGCGTTGTGAAGTGCAGTGTGTGTTGTGCGGTGTGCTGTGGTGTAGTGTGTGTTGTGTTGTGTTTCGTTTGGTATTTACTGTTTTTAGTTTAGTGTTGGGGTTTTTTAGTCTAGGTGTTAGTAGATGAACAGAGTTATGATTGCGTAGGGGCTGTATTTTAGTGTTATTATAATTTAGGGAGAGTGGTTAAGTGTTTGGATTGGTTTAGGGAGAGTGGTTAAGTGTTTGGATTGGTTTAGGGAGTGTGGTTAAGTGTTTGGATTGGTTTAGGGAGAGTGGTTAAGTGTTTGGATTGGTTTAGGGAGAGTGGTTAAGTGTTTGGATTGGTTTAGGGAGTGTGGTTAAGTGTTTGGATTGGTTTAGGGAGTGTGGTTAAGTGTTTGGATTGGTTTAGGGAGAGTGGTTAAGTGTTTGGATTGGTTTAGGGAGAGTGGTTAAATGTTTGGATTGGTTTAGGGAGAGTGGTTAAATGTTTGGATTGGTTTAGGGAGAGTGGTTAAATGTTTGGATTGGTTTAGGGAGTGTGGTTAAGTGTTTGGATTGGTTTAGGGAGTGTGGTTAAGTGTTTGGATTGGTTTAGGGAGTGTGGTTAAGTGTTTGGATTGGTTTAGGGAGTGTGGTTAAGTGTTTGGATTGGTTTAGGGAGTATGGTTAAGTGTTTGGATTGGTTTAGGGAGTATGGTTAAGTGTTTGGATTGGTTTAGGGAGAGTGGCTAAATGTTTGGATTGGTTTAGGCAGAGTGGTTAAGTGTTTGGATTGGTTTAGGGAGTATGGTTAAGTGTTTGGATTGGTTTAGGGAGAGTGGCTAAATGTTTGGATTGGTTTAGGGAGAGTGGTTAAGTGTTTGGATTGGTTTAGGGAGTGTGGTTAAGTGTTTGGATTGGTTTAGGGAGTATGGTTAAGTGTTTGGATTGGTTTAGGGAGAGTGGTTAAATGTTTGGATTGGTTTAGGGAGAGTGGTTAAGTGTTTGGATTGGTTTAGGGAGAGTGGTTAAGTGTTTGGATTGGTTTAGGGAGTATGGTTAAGTGTTTGGATTGGTTTAGGGAGTATGGTTAAGTGTTTGGATTGGTTTAGGGAGAGTGGTTAAATGTTTGGATTGGTTTAGGGAGTATGGTTAAGTGTTTGGATTGGTTTAGGGAGAGTGGTTAAGTGTTTGGATTGGTTTAGGGAGAGTGGTTAAGTGTTTGGATTGGTTTAGGGAGAGTGGTTAAGTGTTTGGATTGGTTAAGGGAGTACCGTTTAGTGTTTGATTAGTTTAGGGAGTACGGTTTAGTGTTTGATTAGTTTAGGGAGTACGGTTTAGTGTTTGATTAGTTTAGGGAGTACGGTTTAGTGTTTGATTAGTTTAGGGAGTACGGTTTAGTGTTTGATTAGTTTAGGGAGTACGGTTTAGTGTTTGATTAGTTTAGGGAGTACGGTTTAGTGTTTGATCAGTTTAGGGAGTACGGTTTAGTGTTTGATCAGTTTAGGGAGTATGGTTTAGTGTTTGATTAGGTTAGGGTTAGGGTTAGGTTAGGGTTAGGGGTTAGGGTTAGAGGTTAGGGTTAGGGTTAGGGGTTAGGGTTAGGGGTTAGGGTTAGGGGTTAGGGTTAGGGGTTAGGGTTAGGGCTGGGGTTTAGGGTTACGGTTAGGTTTTAGGGCTGGGTTTAGGGTTACGGTTAGGTTTTAGGGCTGGGTTTGGGATTACGGTTAGGTTTAGGGCTGGTTTTAGTGTTGGGGTTATGTTTTTAGTGTGATGGTAGTTTTGGGGTCATATTTTTTAATGTTCACTGCATTATGAGACTAAGAAGGAACAGATAAAGAAGGAAGGAATTACCCTACTAGGCTGAGCCGGGCATTCTCTAGGTCTGACTTGGCCCATGTTTTAAGCTTATTTATTCCCCAAGGTTTGGGATGTTTTTTAGTATTGTATTCGACAGGAGACTGCTGGGATTCGATTAGCGTGCTTGGTCCGAAGGCTCTGGCTGGGTTAGGTTTAGAGAACATACAATGACTTCCCCCATCAACTGTCCTCAACAGCCGTGGTTAGATAGGAAGATCAAGGGTATTGCACGGGCCACCGCTTGTTAAGTCACGCCATCGGGCCTTTCAGTTCCTCCGTCTGTGGATGAATCTCCTTTTGTTTGTTGGAAAACTTTTTTTTATTTATAATTGTATTCGGGCTAAGTTATCTTTGATTCTTCTAACTGCTTTGCGAGGCAAAGAACAAAAAGGTGAAGAGAGGAGTGCGCCACTAGACTGAGCAGGGCACCCTCGAGGCCTGACTTGGCCTATGTTTTTCACCCATTCATTCTCCTTCCCACAACTGCAAGTCAGAGAACGAACAGGTGTGAGATAATATATTAAGAAATTTTAGGACCCATTATCATTAGCACACCTCCTAGTAGTCTGGTAGTTTAGGTTTTTTTAATTTACTAAGAGAATTATTCCTTATATATGGATAAATTAGAGTTGTATTTATATTTGATTCTTCTAACTGCTTCGCGAGGCAAAGAACAAAGAGGTGAAGAGAAGTGTGCGCCACTAGACTGAGCAGGGCACCCTCGAGGCCTGATTTGGCCTATGTTTTTCACCTATTCATTCTCCTTCCCACAACGGCAAGTCAGAGAACGAACAGGTGTGAGATAATATATTTAAGAAATTTTTAGGACACATTATCATTAGGGCACCTACTAGTAGTCTGGTATTTTAGGTTTTTTAATTTACTAAGAGAATTATTCCTTATATATGGATAAATTAGAGTTGTATTTATATTTGATTCTTCTAACTGCTTCGCGAGGCAAAGAACAAAGAGGTGAAGAGAGAAGTGCGCCACTAGACTGAGCAGGGCACCCTCGAGGCCTGATTTGGCCTATGTTTTTCACCCATTCATTCTCCTTCCCACAACGGCAAGTCAGAGAACGAACAGGTGTGAGATAATACTTTAAGACATTTTAGGACACATTATCAGTTAGCTTACCTACTAATCGCCTGGTATATTAGTTTTTCTTATTATTAAAAATATCTAAGAGAATTATTCCTTATATGTGGATAAATTAGAGTACAGAAATAGTAGATTAAGAAATTTTAGGACACATCATCAGTAGTGTACCTCAGAGTCATCAGGTGTTTCGGCCTTTAAACACTATACACCTTCGTCCGAGGCGGCCAGCCATAGGTTGATCATGCCTAGGCTTGTGTCCCTATGTCCAATTTAGTTATATTATCCTTTAGAAAGTAATTAGTTTCCTTTTTATTATTATTGTCATTATCACTGTTATTGCTATTAATATAAGTAGGAGACTGGGCGCTCATTTAAGGTCTGTATGCCCCAGACCACCGTCCCTGCGTGCTGTCCTAGTGGACCCAGGGGGGCTGAATACTTACCTCCTGCCCAACTGACCCTTTGTTAGCACCGCTAGGTTACCCAGGTCAGCCAGACAGGCCTTTAGGCCCACCCTGGCATACACCAGAGCTCGGAATCCAAAGACCAAAGGCCCAGGGCCAGCCGCGAACCGATCACTGCCTCCCAGGACCCTCAGAATCGGAAACCGTGCCGCAATCACCCGTTGCCAGGTGATTGACTCCAAGCCCCGGGAAGGTAGGTACCGTGCAATACGTCACCCCCCAGACAGTCTTGGGCGGAGATCCAAGCCGGCGGATAACTTCCCTTTGAATTCCAGGCTGGTGTTAGCCAACACTGAAATTTTTCTGGGAAGATACCAAGCTTCTACCGCTTTGGCTCTCCTGTTTGGGGTTGTACACCAATGGCGGACTCATCCCTTACCTTTAAAGATGTAGGATGAGTCAAGCTTCTACCATCAGCGCTCCCCCCACCTAAATGTATTGTGGTTTTGGTAAGCCTAGTCTATCTTAGCAGTAGTAAATTCCATCGGGGTGAATGCGTATGGTTTTATGATGTAGTATTGTTGGGAAAAGTGTGTAGTTTTATTAGCAAAAAGTTCTACGTCTCTATCTAATTTTGTTTAAAAGTTATTAACATTTAAAGATGTGAAGTTGTTCCTCATTTGCATATTGGGAGAATTCGCCTATTTGGGGGAATTTTGGTATGTTTTCATAGGTTCTAAGTCTCTATCTAATCATTTAAGGATGTGGAGTTGTTGCCATTGGTCTATTGGAAGGATTCGCATATTGGGAAAATTTGCATATTTTTCTTGAGAATCTACCGTCCTCTAAAGCTTTACTCATTTTAGTGTGGTTCTGGGTTTAATGCTGTATTCTATGTACTCGATCCCCTCTTCAGGGGATCACTCACTCTGTTCTCCCTAAAGGGACGAACGCCGGGCTCCCGAACTCGTGTTCTGTAGTTTGGGGTCCATCTATGGTTAAAGTCGGGGGGCCCGTTGTTGGGTCCCCTGACTACAGATTGGGTGGGGTCTGGTTTTATAGGTTAGGGATTAGATTGAAAGTTTTAGAGTTAGGTTAGCTAATGCAGTGTGTGTTGTGTGTGCAGTGTGTGGTGGTGTGTTGTGCAGTGCGTTGTGTGTGTGTGTGGTGTGTTGTGGTGCAGTGCGCTGTGTGTGTTGTGCACTGCATGATGTGTGTGCAATGTGGTGCAGTGTGTGTTGTGGTGCAGTGCGCTGTGTGTGTGCTGCATGTGTGTGCCGTGTGTGTTGTGAGGTGCAGTGTGGTGCGCTGTGTGTGTTGTGCACTGCATGTTGTGTGTGCAATGTGGTGCAGTGTGTGTTGTGAGGTGTGGTGTGTCGTGGTGCAGTGTGCTGCATGTGTGTGCCGTGTGTGTTGTGTAGTGTGGTGTGTGGTGCGCTGTATGTGGTGTGCTGTGAAGTGCAGTGTGTGTTGTGCGGTGTGTTGTGGTGTAATGTGTGTTGTAGTGTGTTGTGTGGTGCAGTGCGCTGTGTGTGCTGCCTATGTGTGTAGTGTGGTGCGTTGTGAAGTGCAGTGTGTGTTGTGCGGTGTGCTGTGGTGTAGTGTGTGTTGTGTGGTGTGTGTTTCGTTTAGTATTTACTGTTTTTAGTTTAGTGTTGGGGTTTTTTAGTCTAGGTGTTAGTAGATGAACAGAGTTATGATTGCGTAGGGGCTGTATTTTAGTGTTATTATAATTTAGGGAGAGTGGTTAAGTGTTTGGATTGGTTTAGGGAGAGTGGTTAAGTGTTTGGATTGGTTTAGGGAGAGTGGTTAAGTGTTTGGATTGGTTTAGGGAGAGTGGTTAAGTGTTTGGATTGGTATAGGGAGTGTGGTTAAGTGTTTGGATTGGTTTAGGGAGTGTGGTTAAGTGTTTGGATTGGTTTAGGGAGTGTGGTTAAGTGTTTGGATTGGTTTAGGGAGAGTGGTTAAGTGTTTGGATTGGTTTAGGGAGTGTGGTTAAGTGTTTGGATTGGTTTAGGGAGAGTGGTTAAGTGTTTGGATTGGTTTAGGGAGAGTGGTTAAATGTTTGGATTGGTTTAGGGAGAGTGGTTAAATGTTTGGATTGGTTTAGGGAGAGTGGTTAAGTGTTTGGATTGGTTTAGGGAGAGTGGTTAAGTGTTTGGATTGGTTTAGGGAGTGTGGTTAAGTGTTTGGATTGGTTTAGGGAGTGTGGTTAAGTGTTTGGATTGGTTTAGGGAGTATGGTTAAGTGTTTGGATTGGTTTAGGGAGTATGGTTAAGTGTTTGGATTGGTTTAGGGAGAGTGGCTAAGTGTTTGGATTGGTTTAGGCAGAGTGGTTAAGTGTTTGGATTGGTTTAGGGAGTATGGTTAAGTGTTTGGATTGGTTTAGGGAGAGTGGCTAAATGTTTGGATTGGTTTAGGGAGAGTGGTTAAGTGTTTGGATTGGTTTAGGGAGTGTGGTTAAGTGTTTGGATTGGTTTAGGGAGTATGGTTAAGTGTTTGGATTGGTTTAGGGAGTATGGTTAAGTGTTTGGATTGGTTTAGGGAGAGTGGTTAAATGTTTGGATTGGTTTAGGGAGAGTGGTTAAGTGTTTGGATTGGTTTAGGGAGAGTGGTTAAGTGTTTGGATTGGTTTAGGGAGTATGGTTAAGTGTTTGGATTGGTTTAGGGAGAGTGGTTAAATGTTTGGATTGGTTTAGGGAGTATGGTTAAGTGTTTGGATTGGTTTAGGGAGAGTGGTTAAGTGTTTGGATTGGTTTAGGGAGAGTGGTTAAGTGTTTGGATTGGTTTAGGGAGAGTGGTTAAGTGTTTGGATTGGTTTAGGGAGAGTGGTTAAGTGTTTGGATTGGTTAGGGTTAGGGTTAGGGTTAGGGGTTAGGGTTAGGGTTAGGGGTTAGGGTTAGGGTTAGGGTTTAGGGTTAGGGTTAGGGTTAGGGTTTAGGGTTAGGGTTAGGGTTAGGGTTAGGGTTTAGGGTTTAGGGTTTAGGGTTAGGGTTTAGGGTTAGGGTTAGGGTTAGGGTTTAGGGTTAGGGTTAGGGTTAGGGTTAGGGTTAGGGTTAGGGTTAGGGTTAGGGTAAGGGTAAGGGTTAGGGTTAGGGTTAGGGTTAGGGTTTAGGGTTAGGGTTAGGGTTAGGGTTAGGTTTAAGATTCTGGGTTAATAACTCAGGATATCCGACACCCCGGACCAGTCCAGGAGTCCTGGACAGGCCTAAGGTCATCGTTTGGCACTGGCCTACCATAAGTCCCCAAGCACAGACCAAATCCCCCAAATCCCATCTAGAGCCTAATATTTCCCTGTCATTACAAACAGTCTTACACATCCACCATCTTAAAATCTTCTATGGCATAGCTTTAAAGAAATGTTGAAATATTAGTTTACATATTTCATGAACAACATCCATGCACAGAAACATTATGATTGGCTTTCAGCAGCAGGAGGAGGCTGCTCCAAGGGTGATGGCATGGCTGCGTCGCAGTAACATCTTTATTCTAGTGACTGCAGCCTGAGGAGCTGTTTGAGGATCCTGGTCTGACTGGTCTCTCGAATCTCTCCTGCCAAGAACATCTCATCCACTACTGTGTACACCTTATAGAAATTGAAGACCAAATCTAATTCACACACATTGTGGAAGTATTTATTATGCAGCATACTAAGACTAATTGAAATAGGACATATATATTTTTCAAAAAACATTTTTTTGGTTGGGTTAATTTATTTTAGGGTTTAGATTTAGAGGTTTAAGGTGAGAGGTTGTCTTTTTTGGGGTGTAAAGGTTAATTTAGGGTTAGGAGTTGGGGTCAGCGATTAAGGGTAGGGTTAGGGTTAGAGGTTAAAGTTGGGTTAGGGGTAGAGAGGTTATGGTTAGGGTTAGGAGTTGGGGTCAGAGGTTAAGGTTAGGGTTAGGAGTAGAGAGGTTAAGGTTAGGGTCAGGTGTTAGGGTCGGAGGTTATGGTTAGGGTTAGGAGTTGGGGTCAGAGGTTAAGGTTAGGGGTTAAGGTTAGGGTTAGGTTTTAGGTTAAGGGGTAGAGAGGTTAAGGTTAGGGTTAGGTGTTAGGGTCAGAGGTTAAGATTGGGTTAGGAGTAGAGAGGTTATGGTTAGGGTTAGGAGTTGGGGTCAGAGGTTAAGGTTATGGGTTAAGGTTAGGGTTAGGTTTTAGGTTAAGGGGTAGAGAGGTTAAGGTTAGGGTTAGGTGTTAGGGTCAGAGGTTAAGATTGGGTTAGGAGTAGAGAGGTTATGGTTAGGGTTAGGAGTTGGGGTCAGAGGTTAAGGTTAGGGGTTAAGGTTAGGGTTAATGTTAGAGAGTTTAAGGTTAGGGTTAGGTTTTAGGTTAAGGGGTAGAGAGGTTAAGGTTAGGGTTAGGTGTTGGGGTCGTAGGTAAGGTTTAGGTCCCCCTACCTCCTAATTAAGTCCCCCTCAGTTGCTCATTCAGACCCCATGGGTGCATTGAGTCTAATTTATTAATCCATTCCCTTTCTGTTTTTTTCCGGGTGGTGTGGGGCCACAGTCGGTGGTATTGTAGTCCCATCACCTTCAGGGAATGGACGCCATGTTTAATAAAGTGTTGGACTATCAGGGTGTGGGTCTCCTTACCGTTCCTAATATTGTGTCTATGTTGTGTAATTCTTGTGGCCAAAGTGTTTTTGGTCTCACCAACATATTGCAAATCAGGTGTTAGGGTCGGAGGTTATGGTTAGGGTTAGGAGTTGGGTTAGGGTTAGGGTTAGGGTTAGGGTTAGGGTTAGAGAACATACAATGACTTCCCCCATCAACTGTCCTCAACAGCCGTGGTTAGATAGGAAGATCAAGGGTATTGCACGGGCCACCGCTTGTTAAGTCACGCCATCGGGCCTTTCAGTTCCTCCGTCTGTGGATGAATCTCCTTTTGTTTGTTGGAAAACTTTTTTTTATTTATAATTGTATTCGGGCTAAGTTATCTTTGATTCTTCTAACTGCTTTGCGAGGCAAAGAACAAAAAGGTGAAGAGAGGAGTGCGCCACTAGACTGAGCAGGGCACCCTCGAGGCCTGACTTGGCCTATGTTTTTCACCCATTCATTCTCCTTCCCACAACTGCAAGTCAGAGAACGAACAGGTGTGAGATAATATATTAAGAAATTTTAGGACCCATTATCATTAGTGCACCTCCTAGTAGTCTGGTAGTTTAGGTTTTTTAATTTACTAAGAGAATTATTCCTTATATATGGATAAATTAGAGTTGTATTTATATTTGATTCTTCTAACTGCTTCGCGAGGCAAAGAACAAAGAGGTGAAGAGAAGTGTGCGCCACTAGACTGAGCAGGGCACCCTCGAGGCCTGATTTGGCCTATGTTTTTCACCTATTCATTCTCCTTCCCACAACGGCAAGTCAGAGAATGAACAGGTGTGAGATAATATATTTAAGAAATTTTTAGGACACATTATCATTAGGGCACCTACTAGTGGTCTGGTATTTTAGGTTTTTTAATTTACTAAGAGAATTATTCCTTATATATGGATAAATTAGAGTTGTATTTATATTTGATTCTTCTAACTGCTTCGCGAGGCAAAGAACAAAGAGGTGAAGAGAGAAGTGCGCCACTGGACTGAGCAGGGCACCCTCCAGGCCTGATTTGGCCTATGTTTTTCACCTATTCATTCTCCTTCCCACAACGGCAAGTCAGAGAACGAACAGGTGTGAGATAATATATTTAAGAAATATTTAGGACACATTATCATTAGGGCACCTACTAGTGGTCTGGTATTTTAGGTTTTTTAATTTACTAAGAGAATTATTCCTTATATATGGATAAATTAGAGTTGTATTTATATTTGATTCTTCTAACTGCTTCGCGAGGCAAAGAACAAAGAGGTGAAGAGAGAAGTGCACCACTAGACTGAGCAGGGCACCCTCGAGGCCTGATTTGGCCTATGTTTTTCACCCATTCATTCTCCTTCCCACAACGGCAAGTCAGAGAACGAACAGGTGTGAGATAATACATTAAGACATTTTAGGACACATTTATCATTAGCTTACCTACTAATCACCTGGTATATTAGTTTTTCTTATTATTAAAAATATCTAAGAGAATTATTCCTTATATGTGGATAAATTAGAGTACAGAAATAGTAGATTAAGAAATTTTAGGACACATCATCAGTAGTGTACCTCAGAGTCATCAGGTGTTTCGGCCTTTAAACACTATACACCTTCGTCCGAGGCGGCCAGCCATAGGTTGATCATGCCTAGGCTTGTGTCCTATGTCCAATTTAGTTATTTTATCCTTTAGAAAGTAATTAGTTTCCTTTTTATTATTATTGTCATTATCACTGTTATTGCTATTAATATAAGTAGGAGACTGGGCGCTCATTTAAGGTCTGTATGCCCCAGACCACCGTCCCTGCGTGCTGTCCTAGTGGACCCAGGGGGGCTGAATACTTACCTCCTGCCCAACTGACCCTTTGTTAGCACCGCTAGGTTACCCAGGTCAGCCAGACAGGCCTTTAGGCCCACCCTGGCATACACCAGAGCTCGGAATCCAAAGACCAAAGGCCCAGGGCCAGCCGCGAACCGATCACTGCCTCCCAGGACCCTCAGAATCGGAAACCGTGCCGCAATCACCCGTTGCCAGGTGATCGACTCCAAGCCCCGGGAAGGTAGGTACCGTGCAATACGTCACCCCCCAGACAGTCTTGGGCGGAGATCCAAGCCGGCGGATAACTTCCCTTTGAATTCCAGGCTGGTGTTAGCCAACACTGAAATTTTTCTGGGAAGATACCAAGCTTCTACCGCTTTGGCTCTCCTGTTTGGGGTTGTACACCAATGGCGGACTCATCCCTTACCTTTAAAGATGTAGGATGAGTCAAGCTTCTACCATCAGCGCTCCCCCCACCTAAATGTATTGTGGTTTTGGTAAGCCTAGTCTATCTTAGCAGTAGTAAATTCCATCGGGGTGAATGCGTATGGTTTTATGATGTAGTATTGTTGGGAAAAGTGTGTAGTTTTATTAGCAAAAAGTTCTACGTCTCTATCTAATTTTGTTTAAAAGTTATTAACATTTAAAGATGTGAAGTTGTTCCTCATTTGCATATTGGGAGAATTCGCCTATTTGGGGGAATTTTGGTATGTTTTCATAGGTTCTAAGTCTCTATCTAATCATTTAAGGATGTGGAGTTGTTGCCATTGGTCTATTGGAAGGATTTGCATATTGGGAAAATTTGCATATTTTTCTTGAGAATCTACCGTCCTCTAAAGCTTTACTCATTTTAGTGTGGTTCTGGGTTTAATGCTGTATTCTATGTACTCGATCCCCTCTTCAGGGGATCACTCACTCTGTTCTCCCTAAAGGGACGAACGCCGGGCTCCCGAACTCGTGTTCTGTAGTTTGGGGTCCATCTATGGTTAAAGTCGGGGGGCCCGTCGTTGGGTCCCCTGACTACAGATTGGGTGGGGTCTGGTTTTATAGGTTAGGGATTAGATTGAAAGTTTTAGGGTTAGGTTAGCTAATGCAGTGTGTGTTGTGTGTGTGGTGGTGTGTTGTGCAGTGCGGTGTGTGTGGTGTGTTGTGGTGCAGTGCGCGGTGCGTGTTGTGCACTGCATGATGTGTGTGCAATGTGGTGCAGTGTGTGTTGTGGTGCAGTGCGCTGTGTGTGTGCTGCATGTGTGTGCCGTGTGTGTTGTGAGGTGCAGTGTGATGTGTGGTGCGCTGTGTGTGTTGTGCACTGCATGTTGTGTGTGCAATGTGGTGCAGTGTGTGTTGTGTGGTGTGTCGTGGTGCAGTGTGCTGCATGTGTGTGCCGTGTGTGTTGTGAAGTGTGGTGTGTGGTGCGCTGTATGTGGTATGCTGTGAAGTGCAGTGTGTGTTGTGCGGTGTGTTGTGGTGTAATGTGTGTTGTAGTGTGTTGTGTGGTGCGGTGCGTTGTGAAGTGCAGTGTGTGTTGTGCGGTGTGCTGTGGTGTAGTGTGTGTTGTGTTGTGGTGTGTTTCGTTTAGTATTTACTGTTTTTAGTTTAGTGTTGGGGTTTTTTAGTCTAGGTGTTAGTAGATGAACAGAGTTATGATTGCGTAGGGGCTGTATTTTAGTGTTATTATAATTTAGGGAGAGTGGTTAAGTGTTTGGATTGGTTTAGGGAGTATGGTTAAGTGTTTGGATTGGTTTAGGGAGAGTGGTTAAGTGTTTGGATTGGTTTAGGGAGAGTGGTTAAGTGTTTGGATTGGTTTAGGGAGTATGGTTAAGTGTTTGGATTGGTATAGGGAGTGTGGTTAAGTGTTTGGATTGGTTTAGGGAGTGTGGTTAAGTGTTTGGATTGGTTTAGGGAGAGTGGTTAAGTGTTTGGATTGGTTTAGGGAGAGTGGTTAAGTGTTTGGATTGGTTTAGGGAGTATGGTTAAGTGTTTGGATTGGTTTAGGGAGAGTGGTTAAGTGTTTGGATTGGTTTAGGGAGAGTGGTTAAGTGTTTGGATTGGTATAGGGAGTGTGGTTAAGTGTTTGGATTGGTTTAGGGAGTGTGGTTAAGTGTTTGGATTGGTTTAGGGAGAGTGGTTAAGTGTTTGGATTGGTTTAGGGAGAGTGGTTAAGTGTTTGGATTGGTTTAGGGAGAGTGGTTAAGTGTTTGGATTGGTTTAGGGAGTACGGTTAAGTGTTTGGATTGGTTTAGGGAGTACGGTTAAGTGTTTGGATTGGTTTAGGGAGTACGGTTAAGTGTTTGGATTGGTTTAGGGAGTACGGTTAAGTGTTTGGATTGGTTTAGGGAGTACGGTTAGTGTTTGGATTGGTTTAGGGAGTACGGTTAAGTGTTTGGATTGGTTTAGGGAGTACGGTTTAGTGTTTGGATTGGTTTAGGGAGTACGGTTTAGTGTTTGGATTGGTTTAGGGAGTACGGTTAAGTGTTTGGATTGGTTTAGGGAGTACGGTTAAGTGTTTGGATTGGTTTAGGGAGTACGGTTAAGTGTTTGGATTGGTTTAGGGAGTACGGTTAAGTGTTTGGATTGGTTTAGGGAGTACGGTTAAGTGTTTGGATTGGTTTAGGGAGAGTGGTTAAGTGTTTGGATTGGTTTAGGGAGAGTGGTTAAGTGTTTGGATTGGTTTAGGGAGAGTGGTTAAGTGTTTGGATTGGTTTAGGGAGTAGTGGTTAAGTGTTTGGATTGGTTAAGGGAGTATGGTTAAGTGTTTGGATTGGTTTAGGGAGTACGGTTTAGTGTTTGATTAGATTAGGGAGTACGGTTTAGTGTTTGATTAGTTTAGGGAGTACGGTTTAGTGTTTGATTAGTTTAGGGAGTACGGTTTAGTGTTTGATTAGTTTAGGGAGTACGGTTTAGTGTTTGATTAGTTTAGGGAGTACGGTTTAGTGTTTGATTAGTTTAGGGAGTACGGTTTAGTGTTTGATTAGTTTAGGGAGTACGGTTTAGTGTTTGATCAGTTTAGGGAGTACGGTTTAGTGTTTGATCAGTTTAGGGAGTACGGTTTAGTGTTTGATCAGTTTAGGGAGTATGGTTTAGTGTTTGATTAGGTTAGGGTTAGGGTTAGGTTAGGGTTAGGGGTTAGGGTTAGGGGTTAGGGTTAGGGGTTAGGGTTAGGGTTAGGGTTAGGGTTAGGGTTTAGGGTTAGGGTTAGGGTTAGGGTTAGGGTTAGGGTTTAGGGTTAGGGTTAGGGTTAGGGTTAGGGTTAGGGTTAGGTTTAGAGAACATACAATGACTTCCCCCATCAACTGTCCTCAACAGCCGTGGTTAGATAGGAAGATCAAGGGTATTGCACGGGCCACCGCTTGTTAAGTCACGCCATCGGGCCTTTCAGTTCCTCCGTCTGTGGATGAATCTCCTTTTGTTTGTTGGAAAACTTTTTTTTTTTTTTTTTTATGTATAATTGTATTCGGGCTAAGTTATATTTGATTCTTCTAACTGCTTTGCGAGGCAAAGAACAAAAAGGTGAAGAGAGGAGTGCGCCACTAGACTGAGCAGGGCACCCTCGAGGCCTGACTTGGCCTATGTTTTTCACCCATTCATTCTCCTTCCCACAACTGCAAGTCAGAGAACGAACAGGTGTGAGATAATATATTAAGAAATTTTAGGACCCATTATCATTAGCGCACCTCCTAGTAGTCTGGTAGTTTAGGTTTTTTTTAATTTACTAAGAGAATTATTCCTTATATATGGATAAATTAGAGTTGTATTTATATTTGATTCTTCTAACTGCTTCGCGAGGCAAAGAACAAAGAGGTGAAGAGAAGTGTGCGCCACTAGACTGAGCAGGGCACCCTCGAGGCCTGATTTGGCCTATGTTTTTCACCTATTCATTCTCCTTCCCACAACGGCAAGTCAGAGAACGAACAGGTGTGAGATAATATATTTAAGAAATTTTTAGGACACATTATCATTAGGGCACCTACTAGTAGTCTGGTATTTTAATTTACTAAGAGAATTATTCCTTATATATGGATAAATTAGAGTTGTATTTATATTTGATTCTTCTAACTGCTTCGCGAGGCAAAGAACAAAGAGGTGAAGAGAGAAGTGCGCCACTAGACTGAGCAGGGCACCCTCGAGGCCTGATTTGGCCTATGTTTTTCACCCATTCATTCTCCTTCCCACAACGGCAAGTCAGAGAACGAACAGGTGTGAGATAATACATTAAGACATTTTAGGACACATTATCGTTAGCTTACCTACTAATCGCCTGGTATTTTAGTTTTTCTTATTATTAAAAATATCTAAGAGAATTATTCCTTATATGTGGATAAATTAGAGTACAGAAATAGTAGATTAAGAAATTTTAGGACACATCATCAGTAGTGTACCTCAGAGTCATCAGGTGTTTCGGCCTTTAAACACTATACACCTTCGTCCGAGGCGGCCAGCCATAGGTTGATCATGCCTAGGCTTGTGTCCCATGTCCAATTTAGTTATTTTATCCTTTAGAAAGTAATTAGTTTCCTTTTTATTATTATTGTCATTATCACTGTTATTGCTATTAATATAAGTAGGAGAC
>NC_051219.1:0-80388 GCF_015220715.1 Pygocentrus nattereri
GTTATACTGATGGCTTCATTCTTCACTGCACATCAGCCACACTTATTTATTAATGGTATTAATCAATTTATCATTGACTATTTGATCTTGATAAAGTTTGTCTTAATTCTAATTTCATTTTTATGTTTTTATTACCTTTTATGTTGAAGACTTATTAATTGATTGTTTAGGTTTCAGACTTGTACTTTTGGTTCTTTGCCGTTTATCTCATTTGTTGTTTGTGTTAATGTGTTTATGAAGTGTTGTTCATTGTAGTTTAACCTGATTAAATTCTGTTTCTTTTCCTTTTTCATTCCTACACTGAGAATGATGGTCACCCTCAATATATTTCAGAGTCAAAATGAGGGTTGATGACTGATTGATTGATGGATTGATTAATTATTATTATTGATTAATCTTTTATTATTATGTGGTGTTTGTAGCGGCTTTGCTTGTACAGTCATGAAGTGAATTGAAGGTGTGAGGTGAATTCTTACTCAATATCACAAATCTTTATGTGGAGAAATTTTAGATTGTTACCAGCTGAGGGCGCAGTTCTACACTTCTCCACACAGCACTGAGTGAGAGCTGAACAGAACTGAATTAGATCCGAATCATTATCACAGAGAACTTAACTAACCTTGGTAGATTAATCAGAAATAATGAACAGAACATAAATAAATTGATTATTATTGTCTTTAAATCTGTGTGATTTGCATTCAGTGCTGCTGTGAAAACTTGATGGACTTGATGAATTTTGTACTACTACAGTAATTCAATAAAATCACTAAAATCCAATAAAGTTAAAGCAATAAAACTACTTAAAATAGCAAAAGAAGAAAAACCAGCAGAAGAAATAGGCTAAAGAGACTAGGCTGATCAGGCTGATCAGGCTAAATAGGCTAAAACCTATCCGACATCCTGAGCAGGTTAAATAGACTAAAACCTTGCTGGCAGGTTCAAAAGGCTAAAGAGACTAAAACATCACTGTCAGGGTGAACAGGCTAAAGTGACTAAAACCTAGCTTGCAGGTGGAAATGCTAAAGAGACTAAAACCAAGCTGGCAAGCTGAACAAGCTAATGAGACTAAAACCTAGCTGGATGGCTGAACAGGCTAAAATGATTAAAACCTTGCTGGCAGGTTGAAAAGGTTAAAGTGACTAAAACCTAGCTGGCAGGTTGAACAGGTTAAAGTGACTAAAACCTAGCTGGCAGGCTGAACAGGCTATAGAGACTAAAACCTAAAAGGCTGGTTGAACAGGATAAAAACACTCAAAATTAACTGGAAGGCTGAAAAGGGTAAAGAGATGTAAACCTAGCTGGAAGGCTGTCCAGGCTAAAGAGCCTAAAACCTAGCTGGAAAGCTGAAAAGGCTAAAGAGACTAAAACCTAGCTGGCAAGCTGAAAAGGCTAAAGAGATTAAAACCTAGCTGGAAGGCTGAAAATGCTAATGAGACTAAAACGAAGCTGGAAGGCTGACCAGGCTAAAGGGACTAAAATCTAGCTGGCAGGTTGAACAGGCTAAAGTGACTAAAAGCCAGCTGGCAGGCTGATGAGGCTAAATAGCCTAAAACCTATTTAACATCCTGGGCAGGCTAAAGAGACTAAAACCTAGCTGGCAGGCTGAACAGGCTAAAGAGAAAAAATCTAGTTGGCAGGCTGAACAGGCTAAAGAGACTAACACCTAGCTTTAAGGCTGACCAGGCTAAAGAAACTAAAACCTAGCTTGAAGGCTGAACAGGATAAAGTGACTAAAAGCTAGGTGGATGGCTGACCAGGCTAAAGTGACTAAAAGCCAGATGGCAGGCTGATGAGGCTAAATAGCCTAAAACCTATTTAAAGAGACTAAAACCTACCTGGCAGGCTGAACAGGCTAAAGAGACTAAAACCTAGCTTTAAGGCTGACCAGGCTAAAGAAACTAAAACCTAGCTTGAAGGCTGAACAGGATAAAGAGAATAAAACCTAGCTGGAAGGCTGACTAGGCTAAAGAGACTAAAACCTAGCTGGCAGGTTGAACATGCTAAAGTGACTAAAACCTAGCTGGCAGGCTGAAAAGGCTAAAGAGATTAAAACCTAGCTAGAAGGCTGACCAGCCTAAAACATATTTGCAGATTGAGCAGGCTAAAGAGAATTAAACCTAGCTGGCAGTCTACATAGGCTAAAGAGACTAAAAACTAACAGAAAGACTGAACATGCTAAAAAGACTAAAACCTACCTGGCCAGCTGAACCAGCTGAAGAGACTAAAAACTATTCGCAGATTGAGCAGGCTAAAGAGACTAAAACCTAGCTGGCAGGCTGAACAGGCTAACAAGACTAAAACCTAGCTGGCAGGCTGAAAAGGCTAATGTGACAAAAACCTAGCTGGAAGGCTGAACAGGCTAACAAGACTAAAACCTAGCTGGAAGGCTGACCAGGCTAAAGAGACAAAAACCTAGCTTAAAGGCTGATGAGCATAAAGAGAATAAAACCTAGCTGGCAATCTGAACAGGCTAAAGAGAATAAATCCAACCTGGCAGGCTGAACAGGCTAAAGAGACTAAAACCTAGCTGGCAGGCTAAACAGGCTAAAGAGAATAAATCTAGTTGGCAGCCTGAACAGGCTAAAGAGACTAACACCTAGGTTTAAGGCTGACCAGGCTAAAGAAACTAAAACCTAGCTTGAAGGCTGAACAGGATAAAGTGACTAAAACCTAGGTGGAAGGCTGAACAGGCTAAAGTGACTAAAACCTAGCTGGCAAGCTGAACAAGCTAATGAGACTAAAACCTAGCTGGCAGGTTGAACAGGCTAAAGTGACTAAAACCTAGCTGGAAGGCTGACCAGGCTAAAGAGACTAAAACGTAGCTGGCCGCATGAACAGGTTAAAGTGACTAAAACCTAGCTGGCAGGCTGAACAGGCTATAGAGACTAAAACCTAAAAGGCTGGTTGAACAGGATAAAAACACTAAAAATTAACTGGCAGGTTGAAAAGGCTAAAGAGATGTAAACCTACCTGGCAAACTGAACAGACTAAATAAATTGAAACCTAGTTGGCAGGCCGAAGAGGCTAAAAAGACTAAACCTAGCTGGAAGGCTGTCCAGGCTAAAGTGACTAAAACCAAGCTGGCAGGCTGAAAAGGCTAAAGAGACTAAAACCTAGCTGGAAGGATGACCAGGGTAAAGTGACTAAAACCTAGCTGGCAGGTTGAACAGGCTAAAGAGACTAAAACCTACAGAAGGACTGAGCATGCTAAAAAGACTAAAACCTGCCTGGCAGGCTGAACTGGCTGAAGAGACTAAAACCTATTTGCAGATTGAGTGGGCTAAAGAGACAAACAACTAGTTGGCAGACTGAACAGGATAAAGAGACTAAGACCTAGCTGGCAGGTTGAACAGGATAAAAACAAAAAAAAAAAAATTAACTGGCATGCTGAAAAGGCTGAAGAGATTTGAACTTAGCTGGCAGGCTGAACAGGCTAAAGAGACTAAAACCTATTTGCAGATTGAGTAGGCTAAAGAGACAAACAACTAGTTGGCAGACTGAACAGGATAAAGAGACTAAGACCTAGCTTAAAGGCTGATGAGCATAAAGAGAATAAAACCTAGCTGGCAATCTGAACAGGCTAAAGAGAATAAATCCTACCTGGCAGGCTGAACAGGCTAAAGAGACTAAAACCTAGCTGGCAGGCTAAACAGGCTAAAGAGAATAAATCTAGTTGGCAGCCTGAACAGGCTAAAGAGACTAACACCTAGGTTTAAGGCTGACCAGGCTAAAGAAACTAAAACCTAGCTTGAAGGCTGAACAGGATAAAGTGACTAAAACCTAGGTGGAAGGCTGAACAGGCTAAAGTGACTAAAACCTAGCTGGCAAGCTGAACAAGCTAATGAGACTAAAACCTAGCTGGCAGGTTGAACAGGCTAAAGTGACTAAAACCTAGCTGGAAGGCTGACCAGGCTAAAGAGACTAAAACGTAGCTGGCCGCATGAACAGGTTAAAGTGACTAAAACCTAGCTGGCAGGCTGAACAGGCTATAGAGACTAAAACCTAAAAGGCTGGTTGAACAGGATAAAAACACTAAAAATTAACTGGCAGGTTGAAAAGGCTAAAGAGATATAAACCTACCTGGCAAACTGAACAGACTAAATAAATTGAAACCTACTTGGCAGGCCGAAGAGGCTAAAAAGACTAAACCTAGCTGGAAGGCTGTCCAGGCTAAAGTGACTAAAACCAAGCTGGCAGGCTGAAAAGGCTAAAGAGACTAAAACCTAGCTGGAAGGATGACCAGGGTAAAGTGACTAAAACCTAGCTGGCAGGTTGAACAGGCTAAAGAGACTAAAACCTACAGAAGGACTGAGCATGCTAAAAAGACTAAAACCTGCCTGGCAGGCTGAACTGGCTGAAGAGACTAAAAGCTATTTGCAGATTGAGTGGGCTAAAGAGACAAACAACTAGTTGGCAGACTGAACAGGATAAAGAGACTAAGACCTAGCTGGCAGGTTGAACAGGATTAAAAAAAAAAAAAAAATTAACTGGCATGCTGAAAAGGCTGAAGAGATTTGAACTTAGCTGGCAGGCTGAACAGGCTAAAGAGACTAAAACCTAGCTGGAAGGCTGAACAGGCTGAACAGGCTAAAGAGACTAAAACCTATTTGCAGATTGATTAGGCTAAAGAGACAAACAACTAGTTGGCAGACTGAACAGGATAAAGAGACTAAGACTTAGCTGGCAGGTTGAACAGGATAAAAACAAAAAAAAAAAAATTAACTGGCACGCTGAAAAGGCTGAAGAGATTTGAACTTAGCTGGCAGGCTGAACAGGCTAAAGAGACTAAAACCTAGCTGGAAGGCTGAACAGGCTAAAGAGACTAAAACCTAGTTGGCAGAATGAACAGGACAAAGAGACTAAAACCTAGCTTGCAGGCTGAACACGCAAAATAGACAAACACCTAGCTGGCCGGTTGAACAGGATAAAAAGACTAAAACCTAGCTGGCAGACTGAACAGGATAAAGAAACTAAGACCTAGCTGGCAGGTTGAACAGGATAAAAACAAAAAAAAAAATTAACTGGCATGCTGAAAAGGCTGAAGAGATTTGAACTTAGATGGCAGGCTGAACAGGCTAAAGAGACTAAAACCTACCTGAAATGCTGAACAGGCTAAAGAGACTAAACCCTAGCTGGCAGGTTGAACAGGCTAAAGAGACTAAAACCAAGCTGAAACACTGAACATGCTAAAAAGCCTAAAACCTAGATGGAAGGCTAAACAAGGTAAATAGAATAAAACCTTGCTGGCAGGTTCAACAGGATAAAGAGACTAAAACCTACCTGGCAGGTTCAACAGGCTAAAGAGACTAAAACCTAGCTGGCAGACTGAACAGGCTAAAGAGACTAAAACCTACCTGGAATTCTGAGCAGGCTAAAAAGAGACTAAAACCTACCTGGCATGCTGAACAGGATAAAGAGACTAAAACCTACCTGGAAGGCTGAAAAGCCTAAAGAGACTAAACCTTGCTGGCAGGCTGAACAGGCTAAAGAGACTAAAACCTAGCTGGCAGGTTCAACAGGCTAAAGAGACTAAAACCAAGCTGAAAGACTGAACATGCTAAAAAGCCTAAAACCTAGCTGGAAGTCTAAAAAAGGTAAATAGAATAAAACCTTGCTGGCAGTTTCAACAGGCTAAAGAGACTAAAACCTCCTGAAAGACTGAACATGCTAAAAAGACTAAAACCTGCCTGGCAGGCTGAACCAGCTGAAAAGACTAAAACCTGCCTGGCAGGCTGAACCAGCTGAAAAGACTAAAACCTATTTGCAGATTGAGCAGGCTAAAGAGACTAACAACTAGCTGACAGACTGAACAGGCTAAATAGACTAAAACCTAGCTGGCAGACTGAACAGGGTAAGTAGACTAAAACGTAGCTGGCAGACTGAACAGGACAAAGAGACTAAAAGCTAGCTTACAGACTGAACACACAAAATAGACAAACACCTAGCTGGCCAGTTGAACAGGATAAAAGGACTAAAATCTAGCTGGCAGACTGAGCAGGATAAAGAGACTAAAACCTAGCTGGCAGGTTGAACAGGATAAAGAGACTAAAACCTAGCTGGCAGGGTGAACAGGATAAAATGACAAAAACCTACCAGAAAGGCTGACAAGGCTAAAGAGACTAAACCTAGCTGGCAGGCTGAACAGGCTAAAAAGACTCAAACCTAGCTGGCGGGTTCAACAGGTTAACAAGACTAAAACCAAGCTTAAAGACTGAACATGCTAAAAAGACTAAAACATAGCTGGCAGACTGAACAGGACAAAGAGACTAAAAGCTAGCTTACAGGCTGAACACGCAAAATAGACAAACACCTAGCTGGCCAGTTGAACAGGATAAAAGGACTAAAATCTAGCTGGCAGACTGAGCAGGATAAAGAGACTAAAACCTAGCTGGCAGGTTGAACAGGATAAAGAGACTAAAACCTAGCTGGAAGGCTGACCAGGCTAAAGTGACTAAAACCTATCTGGAAGGATGAACAGGGTAAGATTAAGATTAAGATTAAGTGATACTGTTTTTGATCCCACAACCGGGGAAATTACATCTCCGCATTTAACCCATCCATGCAAGTGAAACACCATACACACACTAGGGGGCAATGAGCACACTTGCCCGGAGCGGTGGGCAGCCCTATCCATGGCGCCCGGGGAGCAATTGGGGGTTAGGTGTCTTGCTCAAGGACACCTCAGTCATGGACTGTCGGCGCTGGGGATTGAACCGGCAACCTTCCGGTCACAGGGCCAGTTCCTTAACCTCCAGCCCACGACTGCCTAAAACCTAGCTGGAAGGCTGACCAGGTTAAAGAGACTAAAACCTAGCTGGAAGGCTGAACAGACGAAAGTGACTAAAACCTTGCTGGCAGGCTGAACAGGCTAAAGTGACTAAAATCTAGCTGGCAGCATGAAGAGGATAAATAGACTAAAACCTTGCTAGCAGTTTCAACAGGCTAAAGAGACCAAAACCTAGCTGGCAGGTTCAACAGGCTAAAGAGACTAAAACCTACAGAAGGACTGAGCATGCTAAAAAGACTAAAACCTGCGTGGCAGGCTGAACTGGCTGAAGAGACTGAAACCTATTTGCAGATTGAGTAGGCTAAAGAGACAAACAACTAGTTGGCAGACTGAACAGGATAAAGAGACTAAGACCTAGCTGGCAGGTTGAACAGGATAAAAACAAAAAAAAAAAAATTAACTGGCACGCTGAAAAGGCTGAAGAGATTTGAACTTAGCTGGCAGGCTGAACAGGCTAAAGAGACTAAAACCTAGCTGGAAGGCTGAACAGGCTAAAGAGACTAAAACCTAGCTGGAAGGCTGACCAGGCTGAACAGGCTAAAGAGACTAAAACCTATTTGCAGATTGAGTAGGCTAAAGAGACAAACAACTAGTTGGCAGACTGAACAGGATAAAGAGACTAAGACCTAGCTGGCAGGTTGAACAGGATAAAAACAAAAAAAAAAATTAACTGGCACGCTGAAAAGGCTGAAGAGATTTGAACTTAGCTGGCAGGCTGAACAGGCTAAAGAGACTAAAACCTAGCTGGCAGACTGAACAGGCTAAAGAGACTAAAACCTACCTGAAATGCTGACCAGGTTAAAAAGAGACTAAAACCTTCCTGGCATGCTGAACAGGCTAAAGAGACTAAACCCTAGCTGGCAGGTTGAACAGGCTAAAGAGACTAAAACCTAGCTGGAAGGCTAAGAAAGGTAAATAGAATAAAACCTTGCTGGCAGGTTCAACAGGATAAAGAGACTAAAACCTACCTGGCAGGTTCAACAGGCTAAAGAGAGTAAAACCTACCTGGAATTCTGACCAGGCTAAAAAGAGACTAAAACCTACCTGGCATGCTGAACAGGATAAAGAGACTAAAACCTACCTGGAAGGCTGAAAAGCCTAAAGAGACTAAACCTAGCTGGCAGACTGAACAGGCTAAAGAGACTAAAACCTACCTGGAATTCTGACCAGGCTAAAAAGAGACTAAAACCTACCTGGCATGCTGAACAGGATAAAGAGACTAAAACCTACCTGGAAGGCTGAAAAGCCTAAAGAGACTAAACCTAGCTGGCAGACTGAACAGGCTAAAGAGACTAAAACCTACCTGGAATTCTGACCAGGCTAAAAAGAGACTAAAACCTACCTGGCATGCTGAACAGGATAAAGAGACTAAAACCTACCTGGAAGGCTGAAAAGCCTAAAGAGACTAAACCTTGCTGGCAGGCTGAACAGGCTAAAGAGACTAAAACCTAGCTGGCAGGTTCAACAGGCTAAAGAGACTAAAACCAAGCTGAAAGACTGAACATGCTAAAAAGCCTAAAACCTAGCTGGAAGGCTAAACAAGGTAAATAGAATAAAACCTTGCTGGCAGTTTCAACAGGCTAAAGAGACTAAAACCTCCTGAAAGACTGAACATGCTAAAAAGACTAAAACCTGCCTGGCAGGCTGAATCAGCTGAAAAGACTAAAACCTGCCTGGCAGGCTGAACCAGCTGAAAAGACTAAAACCTATTTGCAGATTGAGCAGGCTAAAGAGACTAACAACTAGCTGGCAGACTGAACAGGCTAAATAGACTAAAACCCAGCTGGCAGACTGAACAGGGTAAGTAGACTAAAACGTAGCTGGCAGACTGAACAGGACAAAGAGACTAAAAGCTAGCTTACAGGCTGAACACACAAAATAGACAAACACCTAGCTGGCCAGTTGAACAGGATAAAAGGGCTAAAATCTAGCTGGCAGACTGAGCAGGATAAAGAGACTAAAACCTAGCTGGCAGGTTGAACAGGATAAAGAGACTAAAACCTAGCTGGAAGGCTGACCAGGCTAACGTGACTAAAACCTAGCTGGCAGACTGACCAGGCTAAAGAGACTAAAACCTAGCTGGTATGCTGAACAGGATGAAGAGACTAAAACCTAGCTGGAAGGCTGACCAGGCTAAAGTGACTAAAACCTAGCTGGTATGCTGAACAGGATGAAGAGACTAAAACCTAGCTGGAAGGCTGACCAGGCTAAAGTGACTAAAACCTAGCTGGTTTGCTGAACAGGATGAAGAGACTAAAACCTAGCTGGAAGGCTGACCAGGCTAATGTGACTAAAACCTATCTGGAAGGATGAACAGGGTAAGTTTAAGATTAAGATTAAGATTAAGATTAAGTGATACTGTTTTTGATCCCACAACTGGGGAAATTCCATCTCCGCATTTAACCCATCCATGCAAGTGAAACACCACACACACACTAGGGGGCAGTGAGCACACTTGCCCGGAGCGGTGGGCAGCCCTATCCACGGCGCCCGGGGAGCAATTGGGGGTTAGGTGTCTTGCACAAGGACACCTCAGTCATGGACTGTCGGCGCTGGGGATTGAACCGGCAACCTTCCGGTCACAGGGCCAGTTCCCTAACCTCCAGCCCACGACTGCCTAAAACCTAGCTGGAAGGCTGACCAGGTTAAAGAGACTAAAACCTAGCTGGAAGGCTGAACAGACGAAAGTGACTAAAACCTTGCTGGCAGGCTGAACAGGCTAAAGTGACTAAAATCTAGCTGGCAGCATGAAGAGGATAAATAGACTAAAACCTTGCTAGCAGTTTCAACAGGCTAAAGAGACCAAAACCTAGCTGGCAGGTTCAACAGGCTAAAGAGACTAAAACCTACAGAAGGACTGAGCATGCTAAAAAGACTAAAACCTGCGTGGCAGGCTGAACTGGCTGAAGAGACTGAAACCTATTTGCAGATTGAGTAGGCTAAAGAGACAAACAACTAGTTGGCAGACTGAACAGGATAAAGAGACTAAGACCTAGCTGGCAGGTTGAACAGGATAAAAACAAAAAAAAAAAAATTAACTGGCACGCTGAAAAGGCTGAAGAGATTTGAACTTAGCTGGCAGGCTGAACAGGCTAAAGAGACTAAAACCTAGCTGGCAGACTGAACAGGCTAAATAGACTAAAACCCAGCTGGCAGACTGAACAGGGTAAGTAGACTAAAACGTAGCTGGCAGACTGAACAGGACAAAGAGACTAAAAGCTAGCTTACAGGCTGAACACACAAAATAGACAAACACCTAGCTGGCCAGTTGAACAGGATAAAAGGGCTAAAATCTAGCTGGCAGACTGAGCAGGATAAAGAGACTAAAACCTAGCTGGCAGGTTGAACAGGATAAAGAGACTAAAACCTAGCTGGAAGGCTGACCAGGCTAACGTGACTAAAACCTAGCTGGCAGACTGACCAGGCTAAAGAGACTAAAACCTAGCTGGTATGCTGAACAGGATGAAGAGACTAAAACCTAGCTGGAAGGCTGACCAGGCTAAAGTGACTAAAACCTAGCTGGTATGCTGAACAGGATGAAGAGACTAAAACCTAGCTGGAAGGCTGACCAGGCTAAAGTGACTAAAACCTAGCTGGTTTGCTGAACAGGATGAAGAGACTAAAACCTAGCTGGAAGGCTGACCAGGCTAATGTGACTAAAACCTATCTGGAAGGATGAACAGGGTAAGTTTAAGATTAAGATTAAGATTAAGATTAAGTGATACTGTTTTTGATCCCACAACTGGGGCTAGGCTTTAGTAGGCTAAAGAGACAAACAACTAGTTGGCAGACTGAACAGGATAAAGAGACTAAGACCTAGCTGGCAGGTTGAACAGGATAAAAACAAAAAAAAAAAAATTAACTGGCACGCTGAAAAGGCTGAAGAGATTTGAACTTAGCTGGCAGGCTGAACAGGCTAAAGAGACTAAAACCTAGCTGGAAGGCTGAACAGGCTAAAGAGACTAAAACCTAGCTGGAAGGCTGACCAGGCTGAACAGGCTAAAGAGACTAAAACCTATTTGCAGATTGAGTAGGCTAAAGAGACAAACAACTAGTTGGCAGACTGAACAGGATAAAGAGACTAAGACCTAGCTGGCAGGTTGAACAGGATAAAAACAAAAAAAAAATTAACTGGCACGCTGAAAAGGCTGAAGAGATTTGAACTTAGCTGGCAGGCTGAACAGGCTAAAGAGACTAAAACCTAGCTGGCAGACTGAACAGGCTAAAGAGACTAAAACCTACCTGAAATGCTGACCAGGTTAAAAAGAGACTAAAACCTTCCTGGCATGCTGAACAGGCTAAAGAAACTAAACCCTAGCTGGCAGGTTGAACAGGATAAAGAGACTAAAACCTACCTGGAAGGCTGAAAAGCCTAAAGAGACTAAACCTAGCTGGCAGACTGAACAGGCTAAAGACACTAAAACCTACCTGGAATTCTGACCAGGCTAAAAAGAGACTAAAACCTACCTGGCATGCTGAACAGGATAAAGAGACTAAAACCTACCTGGAAGGCTGAAAAGCCTAAAGAGACTAAACCTTGCTGGCAGGCTGAACAGGCTAAAGAGACTAAAACCTAGCTGGCAGGTTCAACAGGCTAAAGAGACTAAAACCAAGCTGAAAGACTGAACATGCTAAAAAGCCTAAAACCTAGCTGGAAGGCTAAACAAGGTAAATAGAATAAAACCTTGCTGGCAGTTTCAACAGGCTAAAGAGACTAAAACCTCCTGAAAGACTGAACATGCTAAAAAGACTAAAACCTGCCTGGCAGGCTGAATCAGCTGAAAAGACTAAAACCTGCCTGGCAGGCTGAACCAGCTGAAAAGACTAAAACCTATTTGCAGATTGAGCAGGCTAAAGAGACTAACAACTAGCTGGCAGACTGAACAGGCTAAATAGACTAAAACCCAGCTGGCAGACTGAACAGGGTAAGTAGACTAAAACGTAGCTGGCAGACTGAACAGGACAAAGAGACTAAAAGCTAGCTTACAGGCTGAACACGCAAAATAGACAAACACCTAGCTGGCCAGTTGAACAGGATAAAAGGACTAAAATCTAGCTGGCAGACTGAGCAGGATAAAGAGACTAAAACCTAGCTGGCAGGTTGAACAGGATAAAGAGACTAAAACCTAGCTGGAAGGCTGACCAGGCTAACGTGACTAAAACCTAGCTGGCAGACTGACCAGGCTAAAGAGACTAAAACCTAGCTGGTATGCTGAACAGGATGAAGAGACTAAAACCTATCTGGAAGGCTGACCAGGCTAAAGTGACTAAAACCTAGCTGGTATGCTGAACAGGATGAAGAGACTAAAACCTAGCTGGAAGGCTGACCAGGCTAATGTGACTAAAACCTATCTGGAAGGATGAACAGGGTAAGATTAAGATTAAGATTAAGATTAAGATTAAGTGATACTGTTTTTGATCCCACAACTGGGGAAATTCCATCTCCGCATTTAACCCATCCATGCAAGTGAAACACCACACACACACTAGGGGGCAGTGAGCACACTTGCCCGGAGCGGTGGGCAGCCCTATCCACGGCGCCCGGGGAGCAATTGGGGGTTAGGTGTCTTGCACAAGGACACCTCAGTCATGGACTGTCGGCGCTGGGGATTGAACCGGCAACCTTCCGGTCACAGGGCCAGTTCCCTAACCTCCAGCCCACGACTGCCTAAAACCTAGCTGGAAGGCTGACCAGGTTAAAGAGACTAAAACCTAGCTGGAAGGCTGAACAGACGAAAGTGACTAAAACCTTGCTGGCAGGCTGAACAGGCTAAAGTGACTAAAATCTAGCTGGCAGCATGAAGAGGATAAATAGACTAAAACCTTGCTAGCAGTTTCAACAGGCTAAAGAGACCAAAACCTAGCTGGCAGGTTCAACAGGCTAAAGAGACTAAAACCTACAGAAGGACTGAGCATGCTAAAAAGACTAAAACCTGCGTGGCAGGCTGAACTGGCTGAAGAGACTGAAACCTATTTGCAGATTGAGTAGGCTAAAGAGACAAACAACTAATTGGCAGACTGAACAGGATAAAGAGACTAAGACCTAGCTGGCAGGTTGAACAGGATAAAAACAAAAAAAAAAAAAATTAACTGGCACGCTGAAAAGGCTGAAGAGATTTGAACTTAGCTGGCAGGCTGAACAGGCTAAAGAGACTAAAACCTAGCTGGAAGGCTGAACAGGCTAAAGAGACTAAAACCTAGCTGGAAGGCTGACCAGGCTGAACAGGCTAAAGAGACTAAAACCTATTTGCAGATTGAGTAGGCTAAAGAGACAAACAACTAGTTGGCAGACTGAACAGGATAAAGAGACTAAGACCTAGCTGGCAGGTTGAACAGGATAAAAACAAAAAAAAAAATTAACTGGCACGCTGTAAAGGCTGAAGAGATTTGAACTTAGCTGGCAGGCTGAACAGGCTAAAGAGACTAAAACCTAGCTGGCAGACTGAACAGGCTAAAGAGACTAAAACCTACCTGAAATGCTGACCAGGTTAAAAAGAGACTAAAACCTTCCTGGCATGCTGAACAGGCTAAAGAGACTAAACCCTAGCTGGCAGGTTGAACAGGCTAAAGAGACTAAAACCAAGCTGAAAGACTGAACATGCTAAAAAGCCTAAAACCTAGCTGGAAGGCTAAGAAAGGTAAATAGAATAAAACCTTGCTGGCAGGTTCAACAGGATAAAGAGACTAAAACCTACCTGGCAGGTTCAACAGGCTAAAGAAACTAAAACCTAGCTGGAATTCTGACCAGGCTAAAAAGAGACTAAAACATACCTGGCATGCTGAACAGGATAAAGAGACTAAAACCTACCTGGAAGGCTGAAAAGCCTAAAGAGACTAAACCTAGCTGGCAGACTGAACAGGCTAAAGAGACTAAAACCTACCTGGAATTCTGACCAGGCTAAAAAGAGACTAAAACCTACCTGGCATGCTGAACAGAATAAAGAGACTAAAACCTACCTGGAAGGCTGAAAAGCCTAAAGAGATTAAACCTTGCTGGCAGGCTGAACAGGCTAAATAGAATAAAACCTTGCTGGCAGTTTCAACAGGCTAAAGAGACTAAAACCTCCTGAAAGACTGAACATGCTAAAAAGACTAAAACCTGCCTGGCAGGCTGAATCAGCTGAAAAGACTAAAACCTGCCTGGCAGGCTGAACCAGCTGAAAAGACTAAAACCTATTTGCAGATTGAGCAGGCTAAAGAGACTAACAACTAGCTGGCAGACTGAACAGGCTAAATAGACTAAAACCTAGCTGGCAGACTGAACAGGGTAAGTAGACTAAAACGTAGCTGGCAGACTGAACAGGACAAAGAGACTAAAAGCTAGCTTACAGGCTGAACACGCAAAATAGACAAACACCTAGCTGGCCAGTTGAACAGGATAAAAGGACTAAAATCTAGCTGGCAGACTGAGCAGGATAAAGAGACTAAAACCTAGCTGGCAGGTTGAACAGGATAAAGAGACTAAAACCTAGCTGGAAGGCTGACCAGGCTAACGTGACTAAAACCTAGCTGGCAGACTGACCAGGCTAAAGAGACTAAAACCTAGCTGGTATGCTGAACAGGATGAAGAGACTAAAACCTATCTGGAAGGCTGACCAGGCTAAAGTGACTAAAACCTAGCTGGTATGCTGAACAGGATGAAGAGACTAAAACCTAGCTGGAAGGCTGACCAGGCTAAAGTGACTAAAACCTAGCTGGTATGCTGAACAGGATGAAGAGACTAAAACCTAGCTGGAAGGCTGACCAGGCTAATGTGACTAAAACCTATCTGGAAGGATGAACAGGGTAAGATTAAGATTAAGATTAAGATTAAGATTAAGATTAAGTGATACTGTTTTTGATCCCACAACTGGGGAAATTCCATCTCCGCATTTAACCCATCCATGCAAGTGAAACACCACACACACACTAGGGGGCAGTGAGCACACTTGCCCGGAGCGGTGGGCAGCCCTATCCACGGCGCCCGGGGAGCAATTGGGGGTTAGGTGTCTTGCACAAGGACACCTCAGTCATGGACTGTCGGCGCTGGGGATTGAACCGGCAACCTTCCGGTCACAGGGCCAGTTCCCTAACCTCCAGCCCACGACTGCCTAAAACCTAGCTGGAAGGCTGACCAGGTTAAAGAGACTAAAACCTAGCTGGAAGGCTGAACAGACGAAAGTGACTAAAACCTTGCTGGCAGGCTGAACAGGCTAAAGTGACTAAAATCTAGCTGGCAGCATGAAGAGGATAAATAGACTAAAACCTTGCTAGCAGTTTCAACAGGCTAAAGAGACCAAAACCTAGCTGGCAGGTTCAACAGGCTAAAGAGACTAAAACCTACAGAAGGACTGAGCATGCTAAAAAGACTAAAACCTGCGTGGCAGGCTGAACTGGCTGAAGAGACTGAAACCTATTTGCAGATTGAGTAGGCTAAAGAGACAAACAACTAGTTGGCAGACTGAACAAGATAAAGAGACTAAGACCTAGCTGGCAGGTTGAACAGGATAAAAAAAAAAAAAAAAAAAATTAACTGGCACGCTGAAAAGGCTGAAGAGATTTGAACTTAGCTGGCAGGCTGAACAGGCTAAAGAGACTAAAACCTAGCTGGAAGGCTGAACAGGCTAAAGAGACTAAAACCTAGCTGGAAGGCTGACCAGGCTGAACAGGCTAAAGAGACTAAAACCTATTTGCAGATTGAGTAGGCTAAAGAGACAAACAACTAGTTGGCAGACTGAACAGGATAAGGAGACTAAGACCTAGCTGGCAGGTTGAACAGGATAAAAACAAAAAAAAAAAATTAACTGGCACGCTGAAAAGGCTGAAGAGATTTGAACTTAGCTGGCAGGCTGAACAGGCTAAAGAGACTAAAACCTAGCTGGCAGACTGAACAGGCTAAAGAGACTAAAACCTACCTGAAATGCTGACCAGGTTAAAAAGAGACTAAAACCTTCCTTCACACTTGCCCGGAGCGGTGGGCAGCCCTATCCACGGCGCCCGGGGAGCAATTGGGGGTTAGGTGTCTTGCACAAGGACACCTCAGTCATGGACTGTCGGCGCTGGGGATTGAACCGGCAACCTTCCGGTCACAGGGCCAGTTCCCTAACCTCCAGCCCACGACTGCCTAAAACCTAGCTGGAAGGCTGACCAGGTTAAAGAGACTAAAACCTAGCTGGAAGGCTGAACAGACGAAAGTGACTAAAACCTTGCTGGCAGGCTGAACAGGCTAAAGTGACTAAAATCTAGCTGGCAGCATGAAGAGGATAAATAGACTAAAACCTTGCTAGCAGTTTCAACAGGCTAAAGAGACCAAAACCTAGCTGGCAGGTTCAACAGGCTAAAGAGACTAAAACCTACAGAAGGACTGAGCATGCTAAAAAGACTAAAACCTGCGTGGCAGGCTGAACTGGCTGAAGAGACTGAAACCTATTTGCAGATTGAGTAGGCTAAAGAGACAAACAACTAGTTGGCAGACTGAACAAGATAAAGAGACTAAGACCTAGCTGGCAGGTTGAACAGGATAAAAAAAAAAAAAAAAAAATTAACTGGCACGCTGAAAAGGCTGAAGAGATTTGAACTTAGCTGGCAGGCTGAACAGGCTAAAGAGACTAAAACCTAGCTGGAAGGCTGAACAGGCTAAAGAGACTAAAACCTAGCTGGAAGGCTGACCAGGCTGAACAGGCTAAAGAGACTAAAACCTATTTGCAGATTGAGTAGGCTAAAGAGACAAACAACTAGTTGGCAGACTGAACAGGATAAGGAGACTAAGACCTAGCTGGCAGGTTGAACAGGATAAAAACAAAAAAAAAAAATTAACTGGCACGCTGAAAAGGCTGAAGAGATTTGAACTTAGCTGGCAGGCTGAACAGGCTAAAGAGACTAAAACCTAGCTGGCAGACTGAACAGGCTAAAGAGACTAAAACCTACCTGAAATGCTGACCAGGTTAAAAAGAGACTAAAACCTTCCTTCACACTTGCCCGGAGCGGTGGGCAGCCCTATCCACGGCGCCCGGGGAGCAATTGGGGGTTAGGTGTCTTGCACAAGGACACCTCAGTCATGGACTGTCGGCGCTGGGGATTGAACCGGCAACCTTCCGGTCACAGGGCCAGTTCCCTAACCTCCAGCCCACGACTGCCTAAAACCTAGCTGGAAGGCTGACCAGGTTAAAGAGACTAAAACCTAGCTGGAAGGCTGAACAGACGAAAGTGACTAAAACCTTGCTGGCAGGCTGAACAGGCTAAAGTGACTAAAATCTAGCTGGCAGCATGAAGAGGATAAATAGACTAAAACCTTGCTAGCAGTTTCAACAGGCTAAAGAGACCAAAACCTAGCTGGCAGGTTCAACAGGCTAAAGAGACTAAAACCTACAGAAGGACTGAGCATGCTAAAAAGACTAAAACCTGCGTGGCAGGCTGAACTGGCTGAAGAGACTGAAACCTATTTGCAGATTGAGTAGGCTAAAGAGACAAACAACTAGTTGGCAGACTGAACAGGATAAAGAGACTAAGACCTAGCTGGCAGGTTGAACAGGATAAAAAAAAAAAAAAAAAAAATTAACTGGCACGCTGAAAAGGCTGAAGAGATTTGAACTTAGCTGGCAGGCTGAACAGGCTAAAGAGACTAAAACCTAGCTGGAAGGCTGAACAGGCTAAAGAGACTAAAACCTAGCTGGAAGGCTGACCAGGCTGAACAGGCTAAAGAGACTAAAACCTATTTGCAGATTGAGTAGGCTAAAGAGACAAACAACTAGTTGGCAGACTGAACAGGATAAAGAGACTAAGACCTAGCTGGCAGGTTGAACAGGATAAAAACAAAAAAAAAATTAACTGGCACGCTGAAAAGGCTGAAGAGATTTGAACTTAGCTGGCAGGCTGAACAGGCTAAAGAGACTAAAACCTAGCTGGCAGACTGAACAGGCTAAAGAGACTAAAACCTACCTGAAATGCTGACCAGGTTAAAAAGAGACTAAAACCTTCCTGGCATGCTGAACAGGCTAAAGAGACTAAACCCTAGCTGGCAGGTTGAACAGGCTAAAGAGACTAAAACCAAGCTGAAAGACTGAACATGCTAAAAAGCCTAAAACCTAGCTGGAAGGCTAAGAAAGGTAAATAGAATAAAACCTTGCTGGCAGGTTCAACAGGATAAAGAGACTAAAACATACCTGGCATGCTGAACAGGATAAAGAGACTAAAACCTACCTGGAAGGCTGAAAAGCCTAAAGAGACTAAACCTAGCTGGCAGACTGAACAGGCTAAAGAGACTAAAACCTACCTGGAATTCTGACCAGGCTAAAAAGAGACTAAAACCTACCTGGCATGCTGAACAGGATAAAGAGACTAAAACCTACCTGGAAGGCTGAAAAGCCTAAAGAGATTAAACCTTGCTGGCAGGCTGAACAGGCTAAAGAGACTAAAACCTAGCTGGCAGGTTCAACAGGCTAAAGAGACTAAAACCAAGCTGAAAGACTGAACATGCTAAAAAGCCTAAAACCTAGCTGGAAGGCTAAACAAGGTAAATAGAATAAAACCTTGCTGGCAGTTTCAACAGGCTAAAGAGACTAAAACCTCCTGAAAGACTGAACATGCTAAAAAGACTAAAACCTGCCTGGCAGTCTGAATCAGCTGAAAAGACTAAAACCTGCCTGGCAGGCTGAACCAGCTGAAAAGACTAAAACCTATTTGCAGATTGAGCAGGCTAAAGAGACTAACAACTTGCTGGCAGACTGAACAGGCTAAATAGACTAAAACCTAGCTGGCAGACTGAACAGGGTAAGTAGACTAAAACGTAGCTGGCAGACTGAACAGGACAAAGAGACTAAAAGCTAGCTTACAGGCTGAACACGCAAAATAGACAAACACCTAGCTGGCCAGTTGAACAGGATAAAAGGACTAAAATCTAGCTGGCAGACTGAGCAGGATAAAGAGACTAAAACCTAGCTGGCAGGTTGAACAGGATAAAGAGACTAAAACCTAGCTGGAAGGCTGACCAGGCTAACGTGACTAAAACCTAGCTGGCAGACTGACCAGGCTAAAGAGACTAAAACCTAGCTGGTATGCTGAACAGGATGAAGAGACTAAAACCTATCTGGAAGGCTGACCAGGCTAAAGTGACTAAAACCTAGCTGGTATGCTGAACAGGATGAAGAGACTAAAACCTAGCTGGAAGGCTGACCAGGCTAAAGTGACTAAAACCTAGCTGGTATGCTGAACAGGATGAAGAGACTAAAACCTAGCTGGAAGGCTGACCAGGCTAATGTGACTAAAACCTATCTGGAAGGATGAACAGGGTAAGATTAAGATTAAGATTAAGATTAAGATTAAGATTAAGTGATACTGTTTTTGATCCCACAACCGGGGAAATTCCATCTCCGCATTTAACCGATCCATGCAAGTGAAACACCACACACACACTAGGGGGCAGTGAGCACACTTGCCCGGAGCGGTGGGCAGCCCTATCCACGGCGCCCGGGGAGCAATTGGGGGTTAGGTGTCTTGCACAAGGACACCTCAGTCATGGACTGTCGGCGCTGGGGATTGAACCGGCAACCTTCCGGTCACAGGGCCAGTTCCCTAACCTCCAGCCCACGACTGCCTAAAACCTAGCTGGAAGGCTGACCAGGTTAAAGAGACTAAAACCTAGCTGGAAGGCTGAACAGACAAAAGTGACTAAAACCTTGCTGGCAGGCTGAACAGGCTAAAGTGACTAAAATCTAGCTGGCAGCATGAAGAGGATAAATAGACTAAAACCTTGCTAGCAGTTTCAACAGGCTAAAGAGACCAAAACCTAGCTGGCAGGTTCAACAGGCTAAAGAGACTAAAACCTACAGAAGGACTGAGCATGCTAAAAAGACTAAAACCTGCGTGGCAGGCTGAACTGGCTGAAGAGACTGAAACCTATTTGCAGATTGAGTAGGCTAAAGAGACAAACAACTAGTTGGCAGACTGAACAGGATAAAGAGACTAAGACCTAGCTGGCAGGTTGAACAGGATAAAAACAAAAAAAAAAAAATTAACTGGCACGCTGAAAAGGCTGAAGAGATTTGAACTTAGCTGGCAGGCTGAACAGGCTAAAGAGACTAAAACCTAGCTGGAAGGCTGAACAGGCTAAAGAGACTAAAACCTAGCTGGAAGGCTGACCAGGCTGAACAGGCTAAAGAGACTAAAACCTATTTGCAGATTGAGTAGGCTAAAGAGACAAACAACTAGTTGGCAGACTGAACAGGATAAAGAGACTAAGACCTAGCTGGCAGGTTGAAAAGGATAAAAACAAAAAAAAATTAACTGGCACGCTGAAAAGGCTGAAGAGATTTGAACTTAGCTGGCAGGCTGAACAGGCTAAAGAGACTAAAACCTAGCTGGCAGACTGAACAGGCTAAAGAGACTAAAACCTACCTGAAATGCTGACCAGGTTAAAAAGAGACTAAAACCTTCCTGGCATGCTGAACAGGCTAAAGAAACTAAACCCTAGCTGGCAGGTTGAACAGGATAAAGAGACTAAAACCTACCTGGAAGGCTGAAAAGCCTAAAGAGACTAAACCTAGCTGGCAGACTGAACAGGCTAAAGACACTAAAACCTACCTGGAATTCTGACCAGGCTAAAAAGAGACTAAAACCTACCTGGCATGCTGAACAGGATAAAGAGACTAAAACCTACCTGGAAGGCTGAAAAGCCTAAAGAGACTAAACCTTGCTGGCAGGCTGAACAGGCTAAAGAGACTAAAACCTAGCTGGCAGGTTCAACAGGCTAAAGAGACTAAAACCAAGCTGAAAGACTGAACATGCTAAAAAGCCTAAAACCTAGCTGGAAGTCTAAAAAAGGTAAATAGAATAAAACCTTGCTGGCAGTTTCAACAGGCTAAAGAGACTAAACCCTCCTGAAAGACTGAACATGCTAAAAAGACTAAAACCTGCCTGGCAGGCTGAACCAGCTGAAAAGACTAAAACCTGCCTGGCAGGCTGAACCAGCTGAAAAGACTAAAACCTATTTGCAGATTGAGCAGGCTAAAGAGACTAACAACTAGCTGGCAGACTGAACAGGCTAAATAGACTAAAACCTAGCTGGCAGACTGAACAGGGTAAGTAGACTAAAACGTAGCTGGCAGACTGAACAGGACAAAGAGACTAAAAGCTAGCTTACAGGCTGAACACGCAAAATAGACAAACACCTAGCTGGCCAGTTGAACAGGATAAAAGGACTAAAATCTAGCTGGCAGACTGAGCAGGATAAAGAGACTAAAACCTAGCTGGCAGGTTGAACAGGATAAAGAGACTAAAACCTAGCTGGCAGGGTGAACAGGATAAAATGACAAAAACCTACCAGGAAGGCTGACAAGGCTAAAGAGACTAAACCTAGCTGGCAGGCTGAACAGGCTAAAAATACACAAACCTAGCTGGCGGGTTCAACAGGTTAACAAGACTAAAACCAAGCTGAAAGACTGAACATGCTAAAAAGACTAAAACATAGCTGGCAGACTGAACAGGACAAAGAGAGTAAAAGCTAGCTTACAGTCTGAACACGCAAAATAGACAAACACCTAGCTGGCCAGTTGAACAGGATAAAAGGACTAAAACCTAGCTGGCAGACTGAGCAGGATAAAGAGACTAAAACCTAGCTGGAAGGCTGACCAGGTTAAAGAGACTAAAACCTAGCTGGAAGGCTGAACAGACGAAAGTGACTAAAACCTTGCTGGCAGGCTGAACAGGCTAAAGTGACTAAAATCTAGCTGGCAGCATGAAGAGGATAAATAGACTAAAACCTTGCTAGCAGTTTCAACAGGCTAAAGAGACCAAAACCTAGCTGGCAGGTTCAACAGGCTAAAGAGACTAAAACCTACAGAAGGATTGAGCATGCTAAAAAGACTAAAACCTGTGTGGCAGGCTGAACTGGCTGAAGAGACTGAAACATATTTGCAGATTGAGTAGGCTAAAGAGACAAACAACTAGTTGGCAGACTGAACAGGATAAAGAGACTAAGACCTAGCTGGCAGGTTGAACAGGATAAAAAAAAAAAAAATTAACTGGCACGCTGAAAAGGCTGAAGAGATTTGAACTTAGCTGGCAGGCTGAACAGGCTAAAGAGACTAAAACCTAGCTGGCAGACTGAACAGGCTAAAGAGACTAAAACCTTCCTGGCATGCTGAACAGGCTAAAGAGACTAAACCCTAGCTGGCAGGTTGAACAGGCTAAAGAGACTAAAACCAAGCTGAAAGATTGAACATGCTAAAAAGCCTAAAACCTAGCTGGAAGGCTAAACAAGGTAAATAGAATAAAACCTTGCTGGCAGGTTCAACAGGATAAAGAGACTAAAACCTACCTGGCAGGTTCAACAGGCTAAAGAGACTAAAACCTAGCTGGCAGACTGAACAGTCTAAAGAGACTAAAACCTACCTGGAATTCTGACCAGGCTAAAAAGAGACTGAAACCTACCTGGCATGCTGAACAGGATAAAGAGACTAAAACCTACCTGGAAGGCTGAAAAGCCTAAAGAGACTAAACCTTGCTGGCAGGCTGAACAGGCTAAAGAGACTAAAACCTAGCTGGCAGGTTCAACAGGCTAAAGAGACTAAAACCAAGCTGAAAGACTGAACATGCTACAAAGCCTAAAACCTAGCTGGAAGTCTAAAAAAGGTAAATAGAATAAAACCTTGCTGGCAGTTTCAACAGGCTAAAGAGACTAAACCCTCCTGAAAGACTGAACATGCTAAAAAGACTAAAACCTGCCTGGCAGGCTGAACCAGCTGAAAAGACTAAAACCTGCCTGGCAGGCTGAACCAGCTGAAAAGACTAAAACCTATTTGCAGATTAAGCAGGCTAAAGAGACTAACAACTAGCTGGCAGACTGAACAGGCTAAATAGACTAAAACCTAGCTGGCAGACTGAACAGGGTAAGTAGACTAAAACGTAGCTGGCAGACTGAACAGGACAAAGAGACTAAAAGCTAGCTTACAGGCTGAACACGCAAAATAGACAAACACCTAGCTGGCCAGTTGAACAGGATAAAAGGACAAAAATCTAGCTGGTGGGTTCAACAGGTTAACAAGACTAAAACCAAGCTGAAAGACTGAACATGCTAAAAAGACTAAAACATATCTGGCAGACTGAACAGGACAAAGAGACTAAAAGCTAGCTTACAGGCTGAACACGCAAAATAGACAAACACCTAGCTGGCCAGTTGAAGAGGATAAAAGGACGAAAAAATCTAGGTGTCAGACTGAGCAGGATAAAGAGACTAAAACCTAGCTGGCAGGTTGAACAGGATAAAGAGACTAAAACCTAGCTGGCAGGGTGAACAGGATAAAATGACAAAAACCTACAAGGAAGGCTGACAAGGCTAAAGAGACTAAACCTAGCTGGCAGGCTGAACAGTATAAAGAGACTAAAACCTAGCTGGAAGGCTGACCAGGCTAAAGTGACTAAAACCTATCTGGAAGGATGAACAGGGTAAAGAGACTAAAACCTAGCTGGAAGGCTGACTAGGTTAAAAAGACTAAAACCTATCTGGAAGGATGAACAGGATAAACAGACTAAAACCTAGCTGGCAGGGTGAACAGGATAAAATGACAAAAACCTACCAGGAAGGCTGACAAGGCTAAAGAGACTAAACCTAGCTGGCAGGCTGAACAGGCTAAAAAGACTCAAACCTAGCTGGCGGGTTCAACAGGTTAACAAGACTAAAACCAAGCTGAAAGATTGAACATGCTAAAAAGCCTAAAACCTAGCTGGAAGGCTAAACAAGGTAAATAGAATAAACCTTGCTGGCAGTTTCAACAGGATAATGAGACTAAAACCTACCTGGCAGGTTCAACAGGCTAAAGAGACTAAAACCAAGCTGAAAGATTGAACATGCTAAAAAGCCTAAAACCTAGCTGGAAGGCTAAACAAGGTAAATAGAATAAACCTTGCTGGCAGTTTCAACAGGATAAAGAGACTAAAAACTAGCTGGCAGGTTCAACAGGCTAAAGAGACTAAAACCTAGCTGGAAGGCTGACCAGGCTAACGTGACTAAAACCTAGCTGGCAGGCTAAACAGGCTAAAGAGACTAAAACCTAGCTGGCAGACTGACCAGGCTAAAGAGACTAAAACCTAGCTGGTATGCTGAACAGGATGAAGAGACTAAAACCTAGCTGGAAGGCTGACCAGGCTAAAGTGACTAAAACCTATCTGGAAGGATGAACAGGGTAAGATTAAGATTAAGATTAAGATTAAGTGATACTGTTTTTAAATCCCACAACCGGGGAAATTCCATCTCCGCATTTAACCCATCCATGCAAGTGAAACACCACACACACACTAGGGGGCAGTGAGCACACTTGCCCGGAGCGGTGGGCAGCCCTATCCACGGCGCCCGGGGAGCAATTGGGGGTTAGGTGTCTTGCTCAAGGACACCTCAGTCATGGACTGTCGGCGCTAGGGATTGAACCGGCAACCTTCCGGTCACAGGGCCAGTTCCCTAACCTCCAGCCCACGACTGCCTAAAACCTATCTGGAAGGCTGACCAGGTTAAAGAGACTAAAACCTAGCTGGAAGGCTGAACAGACGAAAGTGACTAAAACCTTGCTGGCAGGCTGAACAGGCTAAAGTGACTAAAATCTAGCTGGCAGCATGAAGAGGATAAATAGACTAAAACCTTGCTAGCAGTTTCAACAGGCTAAATAGACCAAAACCTAGCTGGCAGGTTCAACAGGCTAAAGAGACTAAAACCTACAGAAGGACTGAGCATGCTAAAAAGACTAAAACCTGCGTGGCAGGCTGAACTGGCTGAAGAGACTGAAACCTATTTGCAGATTGAGTAGGCTAAAGAGACAAACAACTAGTTGGCAGACTGAACAGGATAAAGAGACTAAGACCTAGCTGGCAGGTTGAACAGGATAAAAAAATAAAATAATTAACTGGCACGCTGAAAAGGCTGAAGAGATTTGAACTTAGCTGGCAGGCTGAACAGGCTAAAGAGACTAAAACCTAGCTGGCAGACTGAACAGGCTAAAGAGACTAAAACCTACCTGGAATTCTGACCAGGCTAAAAAGCGACTAAAACCTACCCGGCATGCTGAACAGGATAAAGAGACTAAAACCTACCTGGAAGGCTGAAAAGCCTAAAGAGACTAAACCTTGCTGGCAGGCTGAACAGCCTAAAGAGACTAAAACCTAGCTGGCAGGTTCAACAGGCTAAAGAGACTAAAACCAAGCTGAAAGACTGAACATGCTAAAAAGCCTAAAACCTAGCTGGAAGTCTAAAAAAGCTAAATAGAATAAAACCTTGCTGGCAGTTTCAACAAGCTAAAGAGACTAAAACCTCCTGAAAGACTGAATATGCTAAAAAGACTAAAACCTGCCTGGCAGGCTGAATCAGCTGAAAAGACTAAAACCTGCCTGGCAGGCTGAACCAGCTGAAAAGACTAAAACCTATTTGCAGATTGAGCAGGCTAAAGAGACTAACAACTAGCTGGCAGACTGAACAGGCTAAATAGACTAAAACCTAGCTGGCAGACTGACCAGGCTAAAGAGACTAAAACCTAGCTGGTATGCTGAACAGGATGAAGAGACTAAAACCTAGCTGGAAGGCTGACCAGGCTAAAGTGACTAAAACCTATCTGGAAGGATGAACAGGGTAAGATTAAGATTAAGATTAAGATTAAGTGATACTGTTTTTAAATCCCACAACCGGGGAAATTCCATCTCCGCATTTAACCCATCCATGCAAGTGAAACACCACACACACACTAGGGGGCAGTGAGCACACTTGCCCGGAGCGGTGGGCAGCCCTATCCACGGCGCCCGGGGAGCAATTGGGGGTTAGGTGTCTTGCTCAAGGACACCTCAGTCATGGACTGTCGGCGCTAGGGATTGAACCGGCAACCTTCCGGTCACAGGGCCAGTTCCCTAACCTCCAGCCCACGACTGCCTAAAACCTATCTGGAAGGCTGACCAGGTTAAAGAGACTAAAACCTAGCTGGAAGGCTGAACAGACGAAAGTGACTAAAACCTTGCTGGCAGGCTGAACAGGCTAAAGTGACTAAAATCTAGCTGGCAGCATGAAGAGGATAAATAGACTAAAACCTTGCTAGCAGTTTCAACAGGCTAAATAGACCAAAACCTAGCTGGCAGGTTCAACAGGCTAAAGAGACTAAAACCTACAGAAGGACTGAGCATGCTAAAAAGACTAAAACCTGCGTGGCAGGCTGAACTGGCTGAAGAGACTGAAACCTATTTGCAGATTGAGTAGGCTAAAGAGACAAACAACTAGTTGGCAGACTGAACAGGATAAAGAGACTAAGACCTAGCTGGCAGGTTGAACAGGATAAAAAAATAAAATAATTAACTGGCACGCTGAAAAGGCTGAAGAGATTTGAACTTAGCTGGCAGGCTGAACAGGCTAAAGAGACTAAAACCTAGCTGGCAGACTGAACAGGCTAAAGAGACTAAAACCTACCTGGAATTCTGACCAGGCTAAAAAGCGACTAAAACCTACCCGGCATGCTGAACAGGATAAAGAGACTAAAACCTACCTGGAAGGCTGAAAAGCCTAAAGAGACTAAACCTTGCTGGCAGGCTGAACAGCCTAAAGAGACTAAAACCTAGCTGGCAGGTTCAACAGGCTAAAGAGACTAAAACCAAGCTGAAAGACTGAACATGCTAAAAAGCCTAAAACCTAGCTGGAAGTCTAAAAAAGCTAAATAGAATAAAACCTTGCTGGCAGTTTCAACAAGCTAAAGAGACTAAAACCTCCTGGAAGACTGAATATGCTAAAAAGACTAAAACCTGCCTGGCAGGCTGAATCAGCTGAAAAGACTAAAACCTGCCTGGCAGGCTGAACCAGCTGAAAAGACTAAAACCTATTTGCAGATTGAGCAGGCTAAAGAGACTAACAACTAGCTGGCAGACTGAACAGGCTAAATAGACTAAAACCTAGCTGGCAGACTGAACAGGGTAAGTAGACTAAAACGTAGCTGGCAGACTGAACAGGACAAAGAGACTAAAAGCTAGCTTACAGGCTGAACACGCAAAATAGACAAACACCTAGCTGGCCAGTTGAACAGGATAAAAGGACTAAAATCTAGCTGGCAGACTGAGCAGGATAAAGAGACTAAAACCTAGCTGGCAGGTTGAACAGGATAAAGAGACTAAAACCTAGCTGGCAGGGTGAACAGGATAAAATGACAAAAACCTACCAGGAAGGCTGACAAGGCTAAAGAGACTAAACCTAGCTGGCAGGCTGAACAGGCTAAAAATACTCAAACCTAGCTGGCGGGTTCAACAGGTTAACAAGACTAAAACCAAGCTGAAAGACTGAACATGCTAAAAAGACTAAAACATAGCTGGCAGACTGAACAGGACAAAGAGAGTAAAAGCTAGCTTACAGTCTGAACACGCAAAATAGACAAACACCTAGCTGGCCAGTTGAACAGGATAAAAGGACTAAAACCTAGCTGGCAGACTGAGCAGGATAAAGAGACTAAAACCTAGCTGGAAGGCTGACCAGGTTAAAGAGACTAAAACCTAGCTGGAAGGCTGAACAGACGAAAGTGACTAAAACCTTGCTGGCAGGCTGAACAGGCTAAAGTGACTAAAATCTAGCTGGCAGCATGAAGAGGATAAATAGACTAAAACCTTGCTAGCAGTTTCAACAGGCTAAAGAGACCAAAACCTAGCTGGCAGGTTCAACAGGCTAAAGAGACTAAAACCTACAGAAGGATTGAGCATGCTAAAAAGACTAAAACCTGTGTGGCAGGCTGAACTGACTGAAGAGACTGAAACATATTTGCAGATTGAGTAGGCTAAAGAGACAAACAACTAGTTGGCAGACTGAACAGGATAAAGAGACTAAGACCTAGCTGGCAGGTTGAACAGGATAAAAAAAAAAAAATTAACTGGCACGCTGAAAAGGCTGAAGAGATTTGAACTTAGCTGGCAGGCTGAACAGGCTAAAGAGACTAAAACCTAGCTGGCAGACTGAACAGGCTAAAGAGACTAAAACCTTCCTGGCATGCTGAACAGGCTAAAGAGACTAAACCCTAGCTGGCAGGTTGAACAGGCTAAAGAGACTAAAACCAAGCTGAAAGATTGAACATGCTAAAAAGCCTAAAACCTAGCTGGAAGGCTAAACAAGGTAAATAGAATAAAACCTTGCTGGCAGGTTCAACAGGATAAAGAGACTAAAACCTACCTGGCAGGTTCAACAGGCTAAAGAGACTAAAACCTAGCTGGCAGACTGAACAGTCTAAAGAGACTAAAACCTACCTGGAATTCTGACCAGGCTAAAAAGAGACTGAAACCTACCTGGCATGCTGAACAGGATAAAGAGACTAAAACCTACCTGGAAGGCTGAAAAGCCTAAAGAGACTAAACCTTGCTGGCAGGCTGAACAGGCTAAAGAGACTAAAACCTAGCTGGCAGGTTCAACAGGCTAAAGAGACTAAAACCAAGCTGAAAGACTGAACATGCTAAAAAGCCTAAAACCTAGCTGGAAGTCTAAAAAAGGTAAATAGAATAAAACCTTGCTGGCAGTTTCAACAGGCTAAAGAGACTAAACCCTCCTGAAAGACTGAACATGCTAAAAAGACTAAAACCTGCCTGGCAGGCTGAACCAGCTGAAAAGACTAAAACCTGCCTGGCAGGCTGAACCAGCTGAAAAGACTAAAACCTATTTGCAGATTGAGCAGGCTAAAGAGACTAACAACTAGCTGGCAGACTGAACAGGCTAAATAGACTAAAACCTAGCTGGCAGACTGAACAGGGTAAGTAGACTAAAACGTAGCTGGCAGACTGAACAGGACAACGAGACTAAAAGCTAGCTTACAGGCTGAACACGCAAAATAGACAAACACCTAGCTGGCCAGTTGAACAGGATAAAAGGACTAAAATCTAGCTGTCAGACTGAGCAGGATAAAGAGACTAAAACCTAGCTGGCAGGTTGAACAGGATAAAGAGACTAAAACCTAGCTGGCAGGGTGAACAGGATAAAATGACAAAAACCTACCAGGAAGGCTGACAAGGCTAAAGAGACTAAACCTAGCTGGCAGGCTGAACAGTATAAAGAGACTAAAACCTAGCTGGAAGGCTGACCAGGCTAAAGTGACTAAAACCTATCTGGAAGGATGAACAGGTTAAAGAGACTAAAACCTAGCTGGAAGGCTGACTAGGTTAAAGAGACTAAAACCTATCTGGAAGGATGAACAGGATAAACAGACTAAAACCTAGCTGGCAGGGTGAACAGGATAAAATGACAAAAACCTACCAGGAAGGCTGACAAGGCTAAAGAGACTAAACCTAGCTGGCAGGCTGAACAGGCTAAAAAGACTCAAACCTAGCTGGCGGGTTCAACAGGTTAACAAGACTAAAACCAAGCTGAAAGACTGAACATGCTAAAAAGACTAAAACATAGCTGGCAGACTGAACAGGACAAAGAGACTAAAAGGTAGCTTACAGGCTGAACACGCAAAATAGACAAACACCTAGCTGGCCAGTTGAACAGGATAAAAGGACTAAAATCTAGCTGGTGGGTTCAACAGGTTAACAAGACTAAAACCAAGCTGAAAGACTGAACATGCTAAAAAGACTAAAACATATCTGGCAGACTGAACAGGACAAAGAGACTAAAAGCTAGCTTACAGGCTGAACACGAAAAATAGACAAACACCTAGCTGGCCAGTTGAAGAGGATAAAAGGACTAAAATCTAGCTGTCAGACTGAGCAGGATAAAGAGACTAAAACCTAGCTGGCAGGTTGAACAGGATAAAGAGACTAAAACCTAGCTGGCAGGGTGAACAGGATAAAATGACAAAAACCTACCAGGAAGGCTGACAAGGCTAAAGACACTAAACCTAGCTGGCAGGCTGAACAGGATAAAGAGACTAAAACCTAGCTGGAAGGCTGACCAGGCTAAAGTGACTAAAACCTATATGGAAGGATGAACAGGGTAAAGAGACTAAAACCTAGCTGAAAGGCTGACCAGGTTAAAGACACTAAAACCTATCTGGAAGGATGAACAGGATAAACAGACTAAAACCTAGCTGGCAGGGTGAACAGGATAAAATGACAAAAACCTACCAGGAAGGCTGACAAGGCTAAAGAGACTAAACCTAGCTGGCAGGCTGAACAGGCTAAAAAGACTCAAACCTAGCTGGCGGGTTCAACAGGTTAACAAGACTAAAACCAAGCTGAAAGATTGAACATGCTAAAAAGCCTAAAACCTAGCTGGAAGGCTAAACAAGGTAAATAGAATAAACCTTGCTGGCAGTTTCAACAGGATAATGAGACTAAAACCTACCTGGCAGGTTCAACAGGCTAAAGAGACTAAAACCAAGCTGAAAGATTGAACATGCTAAAAAGCCTAAAACCTAGCTGGAAGGCTAAACAAGGTAAATAGAATAAACCTTGCTGGCAGTTTCAACAGGATAAAGAGACTAAAAACTAGCTGGCAGGTTCAACAGGCTAAAGAGACTAAAACCTAGCTGGAAGGCTGACCAGGCTAACGTGACTAAAACCTAGCTGGCAGGCTAAACAGGCTAAAGAGACTAAAACCTAGCTGGCAGACTGACCAGGCTAAAGAGACTAAAACCTAGCTGGTATGCTGAACAGGATGAAGAGACTAAAACCTAGCTGGAAGGCTGACCAGGCTAAAGTGACTAAAACCTATCTGGAAGGATGAACAGGGTAAGATTAAGATTAAGATTAAGATTAAGTGATACTGTTTTTGATCCCACAACCGGGGAAATTCCATCTCCGCATTTAACCCATCCATGCAAGTGAAACACCACACACACACTAGGGGGCAGTGAGCACACTTGCCCGGAGCGGTGGGCAGCCCTATCCACGGCGCCCGGGGAGCAATTGGGGGTTAGGTGTCTTGCTCAAGGACACCTCAGTCATGGACTGTCGGCGCTGGGGATTGAACCGGCAACCTTCCGGTCACAGGGCCAGTTCCCTAACCTCCAGCCCACGACTGCCTAAAACCTATCTGGAAGGCTGACCAGGTTAAAGAGACTAAAACCTAGCTGGAAGGCTGAACAGACGAAAGTGACTAAAACCTTGCTGGCAGGCTGAACAGGCTAAAGTGACTAAAATCTAGCTGGCAGCATGAAGAGGATAAATAGACTAAAACCTTGCTAGCAGTTTCAACAGGCTAAATAGACCAAAACCTAGCTGGCAGGTTCAACAGGCTAAAGAGACTAAAACCTACAGAAGGACTGAGCATGCTAAAAAGACTAAAACCTGCGTGGCAGGCTGAACTGGCTGAAGAGACTGAAACCTATTTGCAGATTGAGTAGGCTAAAGAGACAAACAACTAGTTGGCAGACTGAACAGGATAAAGAGACTAAGACCTAGCTGGCAGGTTGAACAGGATAAAAAAAAAAAAAAATTAACTGGCACGCTGAAAAGGCTGAAGAGATTTGAACTTAGCTGGCAGGCTGAACAGGCTAAAGAGACTAAAACCTAGCTGGCAGACTGAACAGGCTAAAGAGACTAAAACCTACCTGGAATTCTGACCAGGCGAAAAAGCGACTAAAACCTACCCGGCATGCTGAACAGGATAAAGAGACTAAAACCTAGCTGGCAGACTGAACAGGCTAAAGAGACTAAAACCTACCTGGAATTCTGACCAGGCTAAAAAGAGACTGAAACCTACCTGGCATGCTGAACAGGATAAAGAGACTAAAACCTACCTGGAAGGCTGAAAAGCCTAAAGAGACTAAACCTTGCTGGCAGGCTGAACAGGCTAAAGAGACTAAAACCTAGCTGGCAGGTTCAACAGGCTAAAGAGACTAAAACCAAGCTGAAAGACTGAACATGCTAAAAAGCCTAAAACCTAGCTGGAAGTCTAAAAAAGCTAAATAGAATAAAACCTTGCTGGCAGTTTCAACAAGCTAAAGAGACTAAAACCTCCTGAAAGACTGAATATGCTAAAAAGACTAAAACCTGCCTGGCAGGCTGAATCAGCTGAAAAGACTAAAACCTGCCTGGCAGGCTGAACCAGCTGAAAAGACTAAAACCTATTTGCAGATTGAGCAGGCTAAAGAGACTAACAACTAGCTGGCAGACTGAACAGGCTAAATAGACTAAAACCTAGCTGGCAGACTGAACAGGGTAAGTAGACTAAAACGTAGCTGGCAGACTGAACAGGACAAAGAGACTAAAAGCTAGCTTACAGGCTGAACACGCAAAATAGACAAACACCTAGCTGGCCAGTTGAACAGGATAAAAGGACTAAAATCTAGCTGTCAGACTGAGCAGGATAAAGAGACTAAAACCTAGCTGGCAGGTTGAACAGGATAAAGAGACTAAAACCTAGCTGGCAGGGTGAACAGGATAAAATGACAAAAACCTACCAGGAAGGCTGACAAGGCTAAAGAGACTAAACCTAGCTGGCAGGCTGAACAGTATAAAGAGACTAAAACCTAGCTGGAAGGCTGACCAGGCTAAAGTGACTAAAACCTATCTGGAAGGATGAACAGGGTAAAGAGACTAAAACCTAGCTGGAAGGCTGACTAGGTTAAAGAGACTAAAACCTATCTGGAAGGATGAACAGGATAAACAGACTAAAACCTAGCTGGCAGGGTGAACAGGATAAAATGACAAAAACCTACCAGGAAGGCTGACAAGGCTAAAGAGACTAAACCTAGCTGGCAGGCTGAACAGGCTAAAAAGACTCAAACCTAGCTGGCGGGTTCAACAGGTTAACAAGACTAAAACCAAGCTGAAAGACTGAACATGCTAAAAAGACTAAAACATAGCTGGCAGACTGAACAGGACAAAGAGACTAAAAGGTAGCTTACAGGCTGAACACGCAAAATAGACAAACACCTAGCTGGCCAGTTGAACAGGATAAAAGGACTAAAATCTAGCTGGTGGGTTCAACAGGTTAACAAGACTAAAACCAAGCTGAAAGACTGAACATGCTAAAAAGACTAAAACATATCTGGCAGACTGAACAGGACAAAGAGACTAAAAGCTAGCTTACAGGCTGAACACGAAAAATAGACAAACACCTAGCTGGCCAGTTGAAGAGGATAAAAGGACTAAAATCTAGCTGTCAGACTGAGCAGGATAAAGAGACTAAAACCTAGCTGGCAGGTTGAACAGGATAAAGAGACTAAAACCTAGCTGGCAGGGTGAACAGGATAAAATGACAAAAACCTACCAGGAAGGCTGACAAGGCTAAAGACACTAAACCTAGCTGGCAGGCTGAACAGGATAAAGAGACTAAAACCTAGCTGGAAGGCTGACCAGGCTAAAGTGACTAAAACCTATATGGAAGGATGAACAGGGTAAAGAGACTAAAACCTAGCTGAAAGGCTGACCAGGTTAAAGACACTAAAACCTATCTGGAAGGATGAACAGGATAAACAGACTAAAACCTAGCTGGCAGGGTGAACAGGATAAAATGACAAAAACCTACCAGGAAGGCTGACAAGGCTAAAGAGACTAAACCTAGCTGGCAGGCTGAACAGGCTAAAAAGACTCAAACCTAGCTGGCGGGTTCAACAGGTTAACAAGACTAAAACCAAGCTGAAAGATTGAACATGCTAAAAAGCCTAAAACCTAGCTGGAAGGCTAAACAAGGTAAATAGAATAAACCTTGCTGGCAGTTTCAACAGGATAATGAGACTAAAACCTACCTGGCAGGTTCAACAGGCTAAAGAGACTAAAACCAAGCTGAAAGATTGAACATGCTAAAAAGCCTAAAACCTAGCTGGAAGGCTAAACAAGGTAAATAGAATAAACCTTGCTGGCAGTTTCAACAGGATAAAGAGACTAAAAACTAGCTGGCAGGTTCAACAGGCTAAAGAGACTAAAACCTAGCTGGAAGGCTGACCAGGCTAACGTGACTAAAACCTAGCTGGCAGGCTAAACAGGCTAAAGAGACTAAAACCTAGCTGGCAGACTGACCAGGCTAAAGAGACTAAAACCTAGCTGGTATGCTGAACAGGATGAAGAGACTAAAACCTAGCTGGAAGGCTGACCAGGCTAAAGTGACTAAAACCTATCTGGAAGGATGAACAGGGTAAGATTAAGATTAAGATTAAGATTAAGTGATACTGTTTTTGATCCCACAACCGGGGAAATTCCATCTCCGCATTTAACCCATCCATGCAAGTGAAACACCACACACACACTAGGGGGCAGTGAGCACACTTGCCCGGAGCGGTGGGCAGCCCTATCCACGGCGCCCGGGGAGCAATTGGGGGTTAGGTGTCTTGCTCAAGGACACCTCAGTCATGGACTGTCGGCGCTGGGGATTGAACCGGCAACCTTCCGGTCACAGGGCCAGTTCCCTAACCTCCAGCCCACGACTGCCTAAAACCTATCTGGAAGGCTGACCAGGTTAAAGAGACTAAAACCTAGCTGGAAGGCTGAACAGACGAAAGTGACTAAAACCTTGCTGGCAGGCTGAACAGGCTAAAGTGACTAAAATCTAGCTGGCAGCATGAAGAGGATAAATAGACTAAAACCTTGCTAGCAGTTTCAACAGGCTAAATAGACCAAAACCTAGCTGGCAGGTTCAACAGGCTAAAGAGACTAAAACCTACAGAAGGACTGAGCATGCTAAAAAGACTAAAACCTGCGTGGCAGGCTGAACTGGCTGAAGAGACTGAAACCTATTTGCAGATTGAGTAGGCTAAAGAGACAAACAACTAGTTGGCAGACTGAACAGGATAAAGAGACTAAGACCTAGCTGGCAGGTTGAACAGGATAAAAAAAAAAAAAATTAACTGGCACGCTGAAAAGGCTGAAGAGATTTGAACTTAGCTGGCAGGCTGAACAGGCTAAAGAGACTAAAACCTAGCTGGCAGACTGAACAGGCTAAAGAGACTAAAACCTACCTGGAATTCTGACCAGGCGAAAAAGCGACTAAAACCTACCCGGCATGCTGAACAGGATAAAGAGACTAAAACCTAGCTGGCAGACTGAACAGGCTAAAGAGACTAAAACCTACCTGGAATTCTGACCAGGCTAAAAAGAGACTGAAACCTACCTGGCATGCTGAACAGGATAAAGAGACTAAAACCTACCTGGAAGGCTGAAAAGCCTAAAGAGACTAAACCTTGCTGGCAGGCTGAACAGGCTAAAGAGACTAAAACCTAGCTGGCAGGTTCAACAGGCTAAAGAGACTAAAACCAAGCTGAAAGACTGAACATGCTAAAAAGCCTAAAACCTAGCTGGAAGTCTAAAAAAGCTAAATAGAATAAAACCTTGCTGGCAGTTTCAACAAGCTAAAGAGACTAAAACCTCCTGAAAGACTGAATATGCTAAAAAGACTAAAACCTGCCTGGCAGGCTGAATCAGCTGAAAAGACTAAAACCTGCCTGGCAGGCTGAACCAGCTGAAAAGACTAAAACCTATTTGCAGATTGAGCAGGCTAAAGAGACTAACAACTAGCTGGCAGACTGAACAGGCTAAATAGACTAAAACCTAGCTGGCAGACTGAACAGGGTAAGTAGACTAAAACGTAGCTGGCAGACTGAACAGGACAAAGAGACTAAAAGCTAGCTTACAGGCTGAACACGCAAAATAGACAAACACCTAGCTGGCCAGTTGAACAGGATAAAAGGACTAAAATCTAGCTGGCAGACTGAGCAGGATAAAGAGACTAAAACCTAGCTGGCAGGTTGAACAGGATAAAGAGACTAAAACCTAGCTGGCAGGGTGAACAGGATAAAATGACAAAAACCTACCAGGAAGGCTGACAAGGCTAAAGAGACTAAAACCTAGCTGGCAGGCTGAACAGGCTAAAAATACTCAAACCTAGCTGGCGGGTTCAACAGGTTAACAAGACTAAAACCAAGCTGAAAGACTGAACATGCTAAAAAGACTAAAACATAGCTGGCAGACTGAACAGGACAAAGAGAGTAAAAGCTAGCTTACAGTCTGAACACGCAAAATAGACAAACACCTAGCTGGCCAGTTGAACAGGATAAAAGGACTAAAACCTAGCTGGCAGACTGAGCAGGATAAAGAGACTAAAACCTAGCTGGAAGGCTGACCAGGTTAAAGAGACTAAAACCTAGCTGGAAGGCTGAACAGACGAAAGTGACTAAAACCTTGCTGGCAGGCTGAACAGGCTAAAGTGACTAAAATCTAGCTGGCAGCATGAAGAGGATAAATAGACTAAAACCTTGCTAGCAGTTTCAACAGGCTAAAGAGACCAAAACCTAGCTGGCAGGTTCAACAGGCTAAAGAGACTAAAACCTACAGAAGGATTGAGCATGCTAAAAAGACTAAAACCTGTGTGGCAGGCTGAACTGGCTGAAGAGACTGAAACATATTTGCAGATTGAGTAGGCTAAAGAGACAAACAACTAGTTGGCAGACTGAACAGGATAAAGAGACTAAGACCTAGCTGGCAGGTTGAACAGGATAAAAAAAAAAAAAAAATTAACTGGCACGCTGAAAAGGCTGAAGAGATTTGAACTTAGCTGGCAGGCTGAACAGGCTAAAGAGACTAAAACCTAGCTGGCAGACTGAACAGGCTAAAGAGACTAAAACCTTCCTGGCATGCTGAACAGGCTAAAGAGACTAAACCCTAGCTGGCAGGTTGAACAGGCTAAAGAGACTAAAACCAAGCTGAAAGACTGAACATGCTAAAAAGCCTAAAACCTAGCTGGAAGGCTAAACAAGGTAAATAGAATAAAACCTTGCTGGCAGGTTCAACAGGATAAAGAGACTAAAACCTACCTGGCAGGTTCAACAGGCTAAAGAGACTAAAACCTAGCTGGCAGACTGAACAGTCTAAAGAGACTAAAACCTACCTGGAATTCTGACCAGGCTAAAAAGAGACTGAAACCTACCTGGCATGCTGAACAGGATAAAGAGACTAAAACCTACCTGGAAGGCTGAAAAGCCTAAAGAGACTAAACCTTGCTGGCAGGCTGAACAGGCTAAAGAGACTAAAACCTAGCTGGCAGGTTCAACAGGCTAAAGAGACTAAAACCAAGCTGAAAGACTGAACATGCTAAAAAGCCTAAAACCTAGCTGGAAGTCTAAAAAAGGTAAATAGAATAAAACCTTGCTGGCAGTTTCAACAGGCTAAAGAGACTAAACCCTCCTGAAAGACTGAACATGCTAAAAAGACTAAAACCTGCCTGGCAGGCTGAACCAGCTGAAAAGACTAAAACCTGCCTGGCAGGCTGAACCAGCTGAAAAGACTAAAACCTATTTGCAGATTGAGCAGGCTAAAGAGACTAACAACTAGCTGGCAGACTGAACAGGCTAAATAGACTAAAACCTAGCTGGCAGACTGAACAGGGTAAGTAGACTAAAACGTAGCTGGCAGACTGAACAGGACAACGAGACTAAAAGCTAGCTTACAGGCTGAACACGCAAAATAGACAAACACCTAGCTGGCCAGTTGAACAGGATAAAAGGACTAAAATCTAGCTGTCAGACTGAGCAGGATAAAGAGACTAAAACCTAGCTGGCAGGTTGAACAGGATAAAGAGACTAAAACCTAGCTGGCAGGGTGAACAGGATAAAATGACAAAAACCTACCAGGAAGGCTGACAAGGCTAAAGAGACTAAACCTAGCTGGCAGGCTGAACAGTATAAAGAGACTAAAACCTAGCTGGAAGGCTGACCAGGCTAAAGTGACTAAAACCTATCTGGAAGGATGAACAGGGTAAAGAGACTAAAACCTAGCTGGAAGGCTGACTAGGTTAAAGAGACTAAAACCTATCTGGAAGGATGAACAGGATAAACAGACTAAAACCTAGCTGGCAGGGTGAACAGGATAAAATGACAAAAACCTACCAGGAAGGCTGACAAGGCTAAAGAGACTAAACCTAGCTGGCAGGCTGAACAGGCTAAAAAGACTCAAACCTAGCTGGCGGGTTCAACAGGTTAACAAGACTAAAACCAAGCTGAAAGACTGAACATGCTAAAAAGACTAAAACATAGCTGGCAGACTGAACAGGACAAAGAGACTAAAAGCTAGCTTACAGGCTGAACACGCAAAATAGACAAACACCTAGCTGGCCAGTTGAACAGGATAAAAGGACTAAAATCTAGCTGGTGGGTTCAACAGGTTAACAAGACTAAAACCAAGCTGAAAGACTGAACATGCTAAAAAGACTAAAACATATCTGGCAGACTGAACAGGACAAAGAGACTAAAAGCTAGCTTACAGGCTGAACACGAAAAATAGACAAACACCTAGCTGGCCAGTTGAAGAGGATAAAAGGACTAAAATCTAGCTGTCAGACTGAGCAGGATAAAGAGACTAAAACCTAGCTGGCAGGTTGAACAGGATAAAGAGACTAAAACCTAGCTGGCAGGGTGAACAGGATAAAATGACAAAAACCTACCAGGAAGGCTGACAAGGCTAAAGACACTAAACCTAGCTGGCAGGCTGAACAGGATAAAGAGACTAAAACCTAGCTGGAAGGCTGACCAGGCTAAAGTGACTAAAACCTATATGGAAGGATGAACAGGGTAAAGAGACTAAAACCTAGCTGAAAGGCTGACCAGGTTAAAGACACTAAAACCTATCTGGAAGGATGAACAGGATAAACAGACTAAAACCTAGCTGGCAGGGTGAACAGGATAAAATGACAAAAACCTACCAGGAAGGCTGACAAGGCTAAAGAGACTAAACCTAGCTGGCAGGCTGAACAGGCTAAAAAGACTCAAACCTAGCTGGCGGGTTCAACAGGTTAACAAGACTAAAACCAAGCTGAAAGATTGAACATGCTAAAAAGCCTAAAACCTAGCTGGAAGGCTAAACAAGGTAAATAGAATAAACCTTGCTGGCAGTTTCAACAGGATAATGAGACTAAAACCTACCTGGCAGGTTCAACAGGCTAAAGAGACTAAAACCAAGCTGAAAGATTGAACATGCTAAAAAGCCTAAAACCTAGCTGGAAGGCTAAACAAGGTAAATAGAATAAACCTTGCTGGCAGTTTCAACAGGATAAAGAGACTAAAAACTAGCTGGCAGGTTCAACAGGCTAAAGAGACTAAAACCTAGCTGGAAGGCTGACCAGGCTAACGTGACTAAAACCTAGCTGGCAGGCTAAACAGGCTAAAGAGACTAAAACCTAGCTGGCAGACTGACCAGGCTAAAGAGACTAAAACCTAGCTGGTATGCTGAACAGGATGAAGAGACTAAAACCTAGCTGGAAGGCTGACCAGGCTAAAGTGACTAAAACCTATCTGGAAGGATGAACAGGGTAAGATTAAGATTAAGATTAAGATTAAGTGATACTGTTTTTGATCCCACAACCGGGGAAATTCCATCTCCGCATTTAACCCATCCATGCAAGTGAAACACCACACACACACTAGGGGGCAGTGAGCACACTTGCCCGGAGCGGTGGGCAGCCCTATCCACGGCGCCCGGGGAGCAATTGGGGGTTAGGTGTCTTGCTCAAGGACACCTCAGTCATGGACTGTCGGCGCTGGGGATTGAACCGGCAACCTTCCGGTCACAGGGCCAGTTCCCTAACCTCCAGCCCACGACTGCCTAAAACCTATCTGGAAGGCTGACCAGGTTAAAGAGACTAAAACCTAGCTGGAAGGCTGAACAGACGAAAGTGACTAAAACCTTGCTGGCAGGCTGAACAGGCTAAAGTGACTAAAATCTAGCTGGCAGCATGAAGAGGATAAATAGACTAAAACCTTGCTAGCAGTTTCAACAGGCTAAATAGACCAAAACCTAGCTGGCAGGTTCAACAGGCTAAAGAGACTAAAACCTACAGAAGGACTGAGCATGCTAAAAAGACTAAAACCTGCGTGGCAGGCTGAACTGGCTGAAGAGACTGAAACCTATTTGCAGATTGAGTAGGCTAAAGAGACAAACAACTAGTTGGCAGACTGAACAGGATAAAGAGACTAAGACCTAGCTGGCAGGTTGAACAGGATAAAAAAAAAAAAAAATTAACTGGCACGCTGAAAAGGCTGAAGAGATTTGAACTTAGCTGGCAGGCTGAACAGGCTAAAGAGACTAAAACCTAGCTGGCAGACTGAACAGGCTAAAGAGACTAAAACCTACCTGGAATTCTGACCAGGCGAAAAAGCGACTAAAACCTACCCGGCATGCTGAACAGGATAAAGAGACTAAAACCTAGCTGGCAGACTGAACAGGCTAAAGAGACTAAAACCTACCTGGAATTCTGACCAGGCTAAAAAGAGACTGAAACCTACCTGGCATGCTGAACAGGATAAAGAGACTAAAACCTACCTGGAAGGCTGAAAAGCCTAAAGAGACTAAACCTTGCTGGCAGGCTGAACAGGCTAAAGAGACTAAAACCTAGCTGGCAGGTTCAACAGGCTAAAGAGACCAAAACCAAGCTGAAAGACTGAACATGCTAAAAAGCCTAAAACCTAGCTGGAAGTCTAAAAAAGCTAAATAGAATAAAACCTTGCTGGCAGTTTCAACAAGCTAAAGAGACTAAAACCTCCTGAAAGACTGAATATGCTAAAAAGACTAAAACCTGCCTGGCAGGCTGAATCAGCTGAAAAGACTAAAACCTGCCTGGCAGGCTGAACCAGCTGAAAAGACTAAAACCTATTTGCAGATTGAGCAGGCTAAAGAGACTAACAACTACCTGGCAGACTGAACAGGCTAAATAGACTAAAACCTAGCTGGCAGACTGAACAGGGTAAGTAGACTAAAACGTAGCTGGCAGACTGAACAGGACAAAGAGACTAAAAGCTAGCTTACAGGCTGAACACGCAAAATAGACAAACACCTAGCTGGCCAGTTGAACAGGATAAAAGGACTAAAATCTAGCTGGCAGACTGAGCAGGATAAAGAGACTAAAACCTAGCTGGCAGGTTGAACAGGATAAAGAGACTAAAACCTAGCTGGCAGGGTGAACAGGATAAAATGACAAAAACCTACCAGGAAGGCTGACAAGGCTAAAGAGACTAAAACCTAGCTGGCAGGCTGAACAGGCTAAAAATACTCAAACCTAGCTGGCGGGTTCAACAGGTTAACAAGACTAAAACCAAGCTGAAAGACTGAACATGCTAAAAAGACTAAAACATAGCTGGCAGACTGAACAGGACAAAGAGAGTAAAAGCTAGCTTACAGTCTGAACACGCAAAATAGACAAACACCTAGCTGGCCAGTTGAACAGGATAAAAGGACTAAAACCTAGCTGGCAGACTGAGCAGGATAAAGAGACTAAAACCTAGCTGGAAGGCTGACCAGGTTAAAGAGACTAAAACCTAGCTGGAAGGCTGAACAGACGAAAGTGACTAAAACCTTGCTGGCAGGCTGAACAGGCTAAAGTGACTAAAATCTAGCTGGCAGCATGAAGAGGATAAATAGACTAAAACCTTGCTAGCAGTTTCAACAGGCTAAAGAGACCAAAACCTAGCTGGCAGGTTCAACAGGCTAAAGAGACTAAAACCTACAGAAGGATTGAGCATGCTAAAAAGACTAAAACCTGTGTGGCAGGCTGAACTGGCTGAAGAGACTGAAACATATTTGCAGATTGAGTAGGCTAAAGAGACAAACAACTAGTTGGCAGACTGAACAGGATAAAGAGACTAAGACCTAGCTGGCAGGTTGAACAGGATAAAAAAAAAAAAAAATTAACTGGCACGCTGAAAAGGCTGAAGAGATTTGAACTTAGCTGGCAGGCTGAACAGGCTAAAGAGACTAAAACCTAGCTGGCAGACTGAACAGGCTAAAGAGACTAAAACCTTCCTGGCATGCTGAACAGGCTAAAGAGACTAAACCCTAGCTGGCAGGTTGAACAGGCTAAAGAGACTAAAACCAAGCTGAAAGACTGAACATGCTAAAAAGCCTAAAACCTAGCTGGAAGGCTAAACAAGGTAAATAGAATAAAACCTTGCTGGCAGGTTCAACAGGATAAAGAGACTAAAACCTACCTGGCAGGTTCAACAGGCTAAAGAGACTAAAACCTAGCTGGCAGACTGAACAGGCTAAAGAGACTAAAACCTACCTGGAATTCTGACCAGGCTAAAAAGAGACTGAAACCTACCTGGCATGCTGAACAGGATAAAGAGACTAAAACCTACCTGGAAGGCTGAAAAGCCTAAAGAGACTAAACCTTGCTGGCAGGCTGAACAGGCTAAAGAGACTAAAACCTAGCTGGCAGGTTCAACAGGCTAAAGAGACTAAAACCAAGCTGAAAGACTGAACATGCTAAAAAGCCTAAAACCTAGCTGGAAGTCTAAAAAAGGCAAATAGAATAAAACCTTGCTGGCAGTTTCAACAGGCTAAAGAGACTAAACCCTCCTGAAAGACTGAACATGCTAAAAAGACTAAAACCTGCCTGGCAGGCTGAACCAGCTGAAAAGACTAAAACCTGCCTGGCAGGCTGAACCAGCTGAAAAGACTAAAACCTATTTGCAGATTGAGCAGGCTAAAGAGACTAACAACTAGCTGGCAGACTGAACAGTCTAAATAGACTAAAACCTAGCTGGCAGACTGAACAGGGTAAGTAGACTAAAACGTAGCTGGCAGACTGAACAGGACAAAGAGACTAAAAGCTAGCTTACAGGCTGAACACGCAAAATAGACAAACACCTAGCTGGCCAGTTGAACAGGATAAAAGGACTAAAATCTAGCTGGTGGGTTCAACAGGTTAACAAGACTAAAACCAAGCTGAAAGACTGAACATGCTAAAAAGAGACTGAAACCTACCTGGCATGCTGAACAGGATAAAGAGACTAAAACCTACCTGGAAGGCTGAAAAGCCTAAAGAGACTAAACCTTGCTGGCAGGCTGAACAGGCTAAAGAGACTAAAACCTAGCTGGCAGGTTCAACAGGCTAAAGAGACTAAAACCAAGCTGAAAGACTGAACATGCTAAAAAGCCTAAAACCTAGCTGGAAGTCTAAAAAAGCTAAATAGAATAAAACCTTGCTGGCAGTTTCAACAAGCTAAAGAGACTAAAACCTCCTGAAAGACTGAATATGCTAAAAAGACTAAAACCTGCCTGGCAGGCTGAATCAGCTGAAAAGACTAAAACCTGCCTGGCAGGCTGAACCAGCTGAAAAGACTAAAACCTATTTGCAGATTGAGCAGGCTAAAGAGACTAACAACTAGCTGGCAGACTGAACAGGCTAAATAGACTAAAACCTAGCTGGCAGACTGAACAGGGTAAGTAGACTAAAACGTAGCTGGCAGACTGAACAGGACAAAGAGACTAAAAGCTAGCTTACAGGCTGAACACGCAAAATAGACAAACACCTAGCTGGCCAGTTGAACAGGATAAAAGGACTAAAATCTAGCTGGCAGACTGAGCAGGATAAAGAGACTAAAACCTAGCTGGCAGGTTGAACAGGATAAAGAGACTAAAACCTAGCTGGCAGGGTGAACAGGATAAAATGACAAAAACCTACCAGGAAGGCTGACAAGGCTAAAGAGACTAAACCTAGCTGGCAGGCTGAACAGTATAAAGAGACTAAAACCTAGCTGGAAGGCTGACCAGGCTAAAGTGACTAAAACCTATCTGGAAGGATGAACAGGGTAAGAGACTAAAACCTAGCTGGAAGGCTGACTAGGTTAAAGAGACTAAAACCTATCTGGAAGGATGAACAGGATAAACAGACTAAAACCTAGCTGGCAGGGTGAACAGGATAAAATGACAAAAACCTACCAGGAAGGCTGACAAGGCTAAAGAGACTAAACCTAGCTGGCAGGCTGAACAGGCTAAAAAGACTCAAACCTAGTTGGCGGGTTCAACAGGTTAACAAGACTAAAACCAAGCTGAAAGACTGAACATGCTAAAAAGACTAAAACATAGCTGGCAGACTGAACAGGACAAAGAGACTAAAAGGTAGCTTACAGGCTGAACACGCATAATAGACAAACACCTAGCTGGCCAGTTGAACAGGATAAAAGGACTAAAATCTAGCTGGTGGGTTCAACAGGTTAACAAGACTAAAACCAAGCTGAAAGACTGAACATGCTAAAAAGACTAAAACATATCTGGCAGACTGAACAGGACAAAGAGACTAAAAGCTAGCTTACAGGCTGAACACGCAAAATAGACAAACACCTAGCTGGCCAGTTGAAGAGGATAAAAGGACTAAAATCTAGCTGTCAGACTGAGCAGGATAAAGAGACTAAAACTTAGCTGGCAGGTTGAACAGGATAAAGAGACTAAAACCTAGCTGGCAGGGTGAACAGGATAAAATGACAAAAACCTACCAGGAAGGCTGACAAGGCTAAAGAGACTAAACCTAGCTGGCAGACTGAACAGTCTAAAGAGACTAAAACCTACCTGGAATTCTGACCAGGCTAAAAAGAGACTGAAACCTACCTGGCATGCTGAACAGGATAAAGAGACTAAAACCTACCTGGAAGGCTGAAAAGCCTAAAGAGACTAAACCTTGCTGGCAGGCTGAACAGGCTAAAGAGACTAAAACCTAGCTGGCAGGTTCAACAGGCTAAAGAGACTAAAACCAAGCTGAAAGACTGAACATGCTAAAAAGCCTAAAACCTAGCTGGAAGTCTAAAAAAGGTAAATAGAATAAAACCTTGCTGGCAGTTTCAACAGGCTAAAGAGACTAAACCCTCCTGAAAGACTGAACATGCTAAAAAGACTAAAACCTGCCTGGCAGGCTGAACCAGCTGAAAAGACTAAAACCTGCCTGGCAGGCTGAACCAGCTGAAAAGACTAAAACCTATTTGCAGATTGAGCAGGCTAAGAGACTAACAACTAGCTGGCAGACTGAACAGGCTAAATAGACTAAAACCTAGCTGGCAGACTGAACAGGGTAAGTAGACTAAAACGTAGCTGGCAGACTGAACAGGACAACGAGACTAAAAGCTAGCTTACAGGCTGAACACGCAAAATAGACAAACACCTAGCTGGCCAGTTGAACAGGATAAAAGGACTAAAATCTAGCTGGTGGGTTCAACAGGTTAACAAGACTAAAACCAAGCTGAAAGACTGAACATGCTAAAAAGACTAAAACATATCTGGCAGACTGAACAGGACAAAGAGACTAAAAGCTAGCTTACAGGCTGAACACGCAAAATAGACAAACACCTAGCTGGCCAGTTGAAGAGGATAAAAGGACGAAAAAATCTAGGTGTCAGACTGAGCAGGATAAAGAGACTAAAACCTAGCTGGCAGGTTGAACAGGATAAAGAGACTAAAACCTAGCTGGCAGGGTGAACAGGATAAAATGACAAAAACCTACAAGGAAGGCTGACAAGGCTAAAGAGACTAAACCTAGCTGGCAGGCTGAACAGTATAAAGAGACTAAAACCTAGCTGGAAGGCTGACCAGGCTAAAGTGACTAAAACCTATCTGGAAGGATGAACAGGGTAAAGAGACTAAAACCTAGCTGGAAGGCTGACTAGGTTAAAAAGACTAAAACCTATCTGGAAGGATGAACAGGATAAACAGACTAAAACCTAGCTGGCAGGGTGAACAGGATAAAATGACAAAAACCTACCAGGAAGGCTGACAAGGCTAAAGAGACTAAACCTAGCTGGCAGGCTGAACAGGCTAAAAAGACTCAAACCTAGCTGGCGGGTTCAACAGGTTAACAAGACTAAAACCAAGCTGAAAGATTGAACATGCTAAAAAGCCTAAAACCTAGCTGGAAGGCTAAACAAGGTAAATAGAATAAACCTTGCTGGCAGTTTCAACAGGATAATGAGACTAAAACCTACCTGGCAGGTTCAACAGGCTAAAGAGACTAAAACCAAGCTGAAAGATTGAACATGCTAAAAAGCCTAAAACCTAGCTGGAAGGCTAAACAAGGTAAATAGAATAAACCTTGCTGGCAGTTTCAACAGGATAAAGAGACTAAAAACTAGCTGGCAGGTTCAACAGGCTAAAGAGACTAAAACCTAGCTGGAAGGCTGACCAGGCTAACGTGACTAAAACCTAGCTGGCAGGCTAAACAGGCTAAAGAGACTAAAACCTAGCTGGCAGACTGACCAGGCTAAAGAGACTAAAACCTAGCTGGTATGCTGAACAGGATGAAGAGACTAAAACCTAGCTGGAAGGCTGACCAGGCTAAAGTGACTAAAACCTATCTGGAAGGATGAACAGGGTAAGATTAAGATTAAGATTAAGATTAAGTGATACTGTTTTTGATCCCACAACCGGGGAAATTCCATCTCCGCATTTAACCCATCCATGCAAGTGAAACACCACACACACACTAGGGGGCAGTGAGCACACTTGCCCGGAGCGGTGGGCAGCCCTATCCACGGCGCCCGGGGAGCAATTGGGGGTTAGGTGTCTTGCACAAGGACACCTCAGTCATGGACTGTCGGCGCTGGGGATTGAACCGGCAACCTTCCGGTCACAGGGCCAGTTCCCTAACCTCCAGCCCACGACTGCCTAAAACCTAGCTGGAAGGCTGACCAGGTTAAAGAGACTAAAACCTAGCTGGAAGGCTGAACAGACGAAAGTGACTAAAACCTTGCTGGCAGGCTGAACAGGCTAAAGTGACTAAAATCTAGCTGGCAGCATGAAGAGGATAAATAGACTAAAACCTTGCTAGCAGTTTCAACAGGCTAAATAGACCAAAACCTAGCTGGCAGGTTCAACAGGCTAAAGAGACTAAAACCAAGCTGAAAGACTGAACATGCTAAAAAGCCTAAAACCTAGCTGGAAGGCTAAACAAGGTAAATAGAATAAAACCTTGCTGGCAGGTTCAACAGGATAAAGAGACTAAAACCTACCTGGCAGGTTCAACAGCCTAAAGAGACTAAAACCTAGCTGGCAGACTGAACAGGCTAAAGAGACTAAAACCTACCTGGAATTCTGACCAGGCTAAAAAGAGACTGAAACCTACCTGGCATGCTGAACAGGATAAAGAGACTAAAACCTACCTGGAAGGCTGAAAAGCCTAAAGAGACTAAACCTTGCTGGCAGGCTGAACAGGCTAAAGAGACTAAAACCTAGCTGGCAGGTTCAACAGGCTAAAGAGACTAAAACCAAGCTGAAAGACTGAACATGCTAAAAAGACTAAAACCTAGCTGGAAGTCTAAAAAAGGTAAATAGAATAAAACCTTGCTGGCAGTTTCAACAGGCTAAAGAGACTAAACCCTCCTGAAAGACTGAACATGCTAAAAGACTAAAACCTGCCTGGCAGGCTGAACCAGCTGAAAAGACTAAAACCTGCCTGGCAGGCTGAACCAGCTGAAAAGACTAAAACCTATTTGCAGATTGAGCAGGCTAAAGAGACTAACAACTAGCTGGCAGACTGAACAGGCTAAATAGACTAAAACCTAGCTGGCAGACTGAACAGGGTAAGTAGACTAAAACGTAGCTGGCAGACTGAACAGGACAAAGAGACTAAAAGCTAGCTTACAGGCTGAACACGCAAAATAGACAAACACCTAGCTGGCCAGTTGAACAGGATAAAAGGACTAAAATCTAGCTGTCAGACTGAGCAGGATAAAGAGACTAAAACCTAGCTGGCAGGTTGAACAGGATAAAGAGACTAAAACCTAGCTGGCAGGGTGAACAGGATAAAATGACAAAAACCTACCAGGAAGGCTGACAAGGCTAAAGAGACTAAACCTAGCTGGCAGGCTGAACAGTATAAAGAGACTAAAACCTAGCTGGAAGGCTGACCAGGCTAAAGTGACTAAAACCTATCTGGAAGGATGAACAGGGTAAAGAGACTAAAACCTAGCTGGAAGGCTGACTAGGTTAAAGAGACTAAAACCTATCTGGAAGGATGAACAGGATAAACAGACTAAAACCTAGCTGGCAGGGTGAACAGGATAAAATGACAAAAACCTACCAGGAAGGCTGACAAGGCTAAAGAGACTAAACCTAGCTGGCAGGCTGAACAGGCTAAAAAGACTCAAACCTAGCTGGCGGGTTCAACAGGTTAACAAGACTAAAACCAAGCTGAAAGACTGAACATGCTAAAAAGACTAAAACATAGCTGGCAGACTGAACAGGACAAAGAGACTAAAAGGTAGCTTACAGGCTGAACACGCAAAATAGACAAACACCTAGCTGGCCAGTTGAACAGGATAAAAGGACTAAAATCTAGCTGGTGGGTTCAACAGGTTAACAAGACTAAAACCAAGCTGAAAGACTGAACATGCTAAAAAGACTAAAACATATCTGGCAGACTGAACAGGACAAAGAGACTAAAAGCTAGCTTACAGGCTGAACACGAAAAATAGACAAACACCTAGCTGGCCAGTTGAAGAGGATAAAAGGACTAAAATCTAGCTGTCAGACTGAGCAGGATAAAGAGACTAAAACCTAGCTGGCAGGTTGAACAGGATAAAGAGACTAAAACCTAGCTGGCAGGGTGAACAGGATAAAATGACAAAAACCTACCAGGAAGGCTGACAAGGCTAAAGACACTAAACCTAGCTGGCAGGCTGAACAGGATAAAGAGACTAAAACCTAGCTGGAAGGCTGACCAGGCTAAAGTGACTAAAACCTATATGGAAGGATGAACAGGGTAAAGAGACTAAAACCTAGCTGAAAGGCTGACCAGGTTAAAGACACTAAAACCTATCTGGAAGGATGAACAGGATAAACAGACTAAAACCTAGCTGGCAGGGTGAACAGGATAAAATGACAAAAACCTACCAGGAAGGCTGACAAGGCTAAAGAGACTAAACCTAGCTGGCAGGCTGAACAGGCTAAAAAGACTCAAACCTAGCTGGCGGGTTCAACAGGTTAACAAGACTAAAACCAAGCTGAAAGATTGAACATGCTAAAAGCCTAAAACCTAGCTGGAAGGCTAAACAAGGTAAATAGAATAAACCTTGCTGGCAGTTTCAACAGGATAATGAGACTAAAACCTACCTGGCAGGTTCAACAGGCTAAAGAGACTAAAACCAAGCTGAAAGATTGAACATGCTAAAAAGCCTAAAACCTAGCTGGAAGGCTAAACAAGGTAAATAGAATAAACCTTGCTGGCAGTTTCAACAGGATAAAGAGACTAAAAACTAGCTGGCAGGTTCAACAGGCTAAAGAGACTAAAACCTAGCTGGAAGGCTGACCAGGCTAACGTGACTAAAACCTAGCTGGCAGGCTAAACAGGCTAAAGAGACTAAAACCTAGCTGGCAGACTGACCAGGCTAAAGAGACTAAAACCTAGCTGGTATGCTGAACAGGATGAAGAGACTAAAACCTAGCTGGAAGGCTGACCAGGCTAAAGTGACTAAAACCTATCTGGAAGGATGAACAGGGTAAGATTAAGATTAAGATTAAGATTAAGTGATACTGTTTTTGATCCCACAACCGGGGAAATTCCATCTCCGCATTTAACCCATCCATGCAAGTGAAACACCACACACACACTAGGGGGCAGTGAGCACACTTGCCCGGAGCGGTGGGCAGCCCTATCCACGGCGCCCGGGGAGCCATTGGGGGTTAGGTGTCTTGCTCAAGGATACCTCAGTCATGGACTGTCGGCGCTGGGGATTGAACCGGCAACCTTCCGGTCACAGGGCCAGTTCCCTAACCTCCAGCCCACGACTGCCTAAAACCTAGCTGGAAGGCTGACCAGGTTAAAGAGACTAAAACCTAGCTGGAAGGCTGAACAGACGAAAGTGACTAAAACCTTGCTGGCAGGCTGAACAGGCTAAAGTGACTAAAATCTAGCTGGCAGCATGAAGAGGATAAATAGACTAAAACCTTGCTAGCAGTTTCAACAGGCTAAATAGACCAAAACCTAGCTGGCAGGTTCAACAGGCTAAAGAGACTAAAACCTACAGAAGGACTGAGCATGCTAAAAAGACTAAAACCTGCGTGGCAGGCTGAACTGGCTGAAGAGACTGAAACCTATTTGCAGATTGAGTAGGCTAAAGAGACAAACAACTAGTTGGCAGACTGAACAGGATAAAGAGACTAAGACCTAGCTGGCAGGTTGAACAGGATAAAAAAAAAAACAATTAACAGGCACGCTGAAAAGGCTGAAGAGATTTGAACTTAGCTGGCAGGCTGAACAGGCTAAAGAGACTAAAACCTAGCTGGAAGGCTGAACAGACGAAAGTGACTAAAACCTTGCTGGCAGGCTGAACAGGCTAAAGTGACTAAAATCTAGCTGGCAGCATGAAGAGGATAAATAGACTAAAACCTTGCTAGCAGTTTCAACAGGCTAAATAGACCAAAACCTAGCTGGCAGGTTCAACAGGCTAAAGAGACTAAAACCTACAGAAGGACTGAGCATGCTAAAAAGACTAAAACCTGCGTGGCAGGCTGAACTGGCTGAAGAGACTGAAACCTATTTGCAGATTGAGTAGGCTAAAGAGACAAACAACTAGTTGGCAGACTGAACAGGATAAAGAGACTAAGACCTAGCTGGCAGGTTGAACAGGATAAAAAAAAAAAACAATTAACAGGCACGCTGAAAAGGCTGAAGAGATTTGAACTTAGCTGGCAGGCTGAACAGGCTAAAGAGACTAAAACCTAGCTGGCAGACTGAACAGGCTAAAGAGACTAAAACCTTCCTGGCATGCTGAACAGGCTAAAGAGACTAAACCCTAGCTGGCAGGTTGAACAGGCTAAAGAGACTAAAACCAAGCTGAAAGACTGAACATGCTAAAAAGCCTAAAACCTAGCTGGAAGGCTAAACAAGGTAAATAGAATAAAACCTTGCTGGCAGGTTCAACAGGATAAAGAGACTAAAACCTCCTGAAAGACTGAACATGCTAAAAAGACTAAAACCTGCCTGGCAGGCTGAATCAGCTGAAAAGACTAAAACCTGCCTGGCAGGCTGAACCAGCTGAAAAGACTAAAACCTATTTGCAGATTGAGCAGGCTAAAGAGACTAACAACTAGCTGGCAGACTGAACAGGCTAAATAGACTAAAACCTAGCTGGCAGACTGAACAGGGTAAGTAGCCTAAAACGTAGCTGGCAGACTGAACAGGACAAAGAGACTAAAAGCTAGCTTACAGGCTGAACACGCAAAATAGACAAACACCTAGCTGGCTAGTTGAACAGGATAAAAGGACTAAAATCTAGCTGGCAGACTGAGCAGGATAAAGAGACTAAAACCTAGCTGGCAGGTTGAACAGGATAAAGAGACTAAAACCTAGCTGGAAGGCTGACCAGGCTAACTTGACTAAAACCTAGCTGGCAGACTGACCAGGCTAAAGAGACTAAAACCTAGCTGGTATGCTGAACAGGATGAAGAGACTAAAACCTATCTGGAAGGCTGACCAGGCTAATGTGACTAAAACCTAGCTGGTATGCTGAACAGGATGAAGAGACTAAAACCTAGCTGGAAGGCTGACCAGGCTAAAGTGACTAAAACCTAGCTGGTATGCTGAACAGGATGAAGAGACTAAAACCTAGCTGGAAGGCTGACCAGGCTAATGTGACTAAAACCTATCTGGAAGGATGAACAGGGTAAGATTAAGATTAAGTGATACTGTTTTTGATCCCACAACTGGGGAAATTCCATCTCCGCATTTAACCCATCCATGCAAGTGAAACACCACACACACACTAGGGGGCAGTGGGCACACTTGCCCGGAGCGGTGGGCAGCCCTATCCACGGCGCCCGGGGAGCAATTGGGGGTTAGGTGTCTCGCACAAGGACACCTCAGTCATGGACTGTCGGCGCTGGGGATTGAACCGGCAACCTTCCGGTCACAGGGCCAGTTCCCTAACCTCCAGCCCACGACTGCCTAAAACCTAGCTGGAAGGCTGACCAGGTTAAAGAGACTAAAACCTAGCTGGAAGGCTGAACAGACGAAAGTGACTAAAACCTTGCTGGCAGGCTGAACAGGCTAAAGTGACTAAAATCTAGCTGGCAGCATGAAGAGGATAAATAGACTAAAACCTTGCTAGCAGTTTCAACAGGCTAAATAGACCAAAACCTAGCTGGCAGGTTCAACAGGCTAAAGAGACTAAAACCTACAGAAGGACTGAGCATGCTAAAAAGACTAAAACCTGCGTGGCAGGCTGAACTGGCTGAAGAGACTGAAACCTATTTGCAGATTGAGTAGGCTAAAGAGACAAACAACTAGTTGGCAGACTGAACAGGATAAAGAGACTAAGACCTAGCTGGCAGGTTGAACAGGATAAAAAAAAAAATAATTAACTGGCACGCTGAAAAGGCTGAAGAGACTAAAACCTAGCTGGCAGACTGAACAGGCTAAAGAGACTAAAACCTTCCTGGCATGCTGAACAGGCTAAAGAGACTAAACCCTAGCTGGCAGGTTGAACAGGCTAAAGAGACTAAAACCAAGCTGAAAGACTGAACATGCTAAAAAGCCTAAAACCTAGCTGGAAGGCTAAACAAGGTAAATAGAATAAAACCTTGCTGGCAGGTTCAACAGGATAAAGAGACTAAAACCTACCTGGCAGGTTCAACAGGCTAAAGAGACTAAAACCTAGCTGGCAGACTGAACAGGCTAAAGAGACTAAAACCTACCTGGAATTCTGACCAGGCTAAAAAGAGACTGAAACCTACCTGGCATGCTGAACAGGATAAAGAGACTAAAACCTACCTGGAAGGCTGAAAAGCCTAAAGAGACTAAACCTTGCTGGCAGGCTGAACAGGCTAAAGAGACTAAAACCTAGCTGGCAGCTTCAACAGGCTAAAGAGACTAAAACCAAGCTGAAAGACTGAACATGCTAAAAAGCCTAAAACCTAGCTGGAAGTCTAAAAAAGGTAAATAGAATAAAACCTTGCTGGCAGTTTCAACAGGCTAAAGAGACTAAACCCTCCTGAAAGACTGAACATGCTAAAAAGACTAAAACCTGCCTGGCAGGCTGAACCAGCTGAAAAGACTAAACCTGCCTGGCAGGCTGAACCAGCTGAAAAGACTAAAACCTATTTGCAGATTGAGCAGGCTAAAGAGACTAACAACTAGCTGGCAGACTGAACAGGCTAAATAGACTAAAACCTAGCTGGCAGACTGAACAGGGTAAGTAGACTAAAACGTAGCTGGCAGACTGAACAGGACAAAGAGACTAAAAGCTAGCTTACAGGCTGAACACGCAAAATAGACAAACACCTAGCTGGCCAGTTGAACAGGTTAAAAGGACTAAAATCTAGCTGGTGGGTTCAACAGGTTAACAAGACTAAAACCAAGCTGAAAGACTGAACATGCTAAAAAGACTAAAACATATCTGGCAGACTGAACAGGACAAAGAGACTAAAAGCTAGCTTACAGGCTGAACACGCAAAATAGACAAACACCTAGCTGGCCAGTTGAAGAGGATAAAAGGACTAAAATCTAGCTGTCAGACTGAGCAGGATAAAGAGACTAAAACCTAGCTGGCAGGTTGAACAGGATAAAGAGACTAAAACCTAGCTGGCAGGGTGAACAGGATAAAATGACAAAAACCTACCAGGAAGGCTGACAAGGCTAAAGAGACTAAACCTAGCTGGCAGGCTGAACAGTATAAAGAGACTAAAACCTAGCTGGAAGGCTGACCAGGCTAAAGTGACTAAAACCTATCTGGAAGGATGAACAGGGTAAAGAGACTAAAACCTAGCTGGAAGGCTGACTAGGTTAAAGAGACTAAAACCTATCTGGAAGGATGAACAGGATAAACAGACTAAAACCTAGCTGGCAGGGTGAACAGGATAAAGTGACAAAAACCTACCAGGAAGGCTGACAAGGCTAAAGAGACTAAACCTAGCTGGCAGGCTGAACAGGCTAAAAAGACTCAAACCTAGCTGGCGGGTTCAACAGGTTAACAAGACTAAAACCAAGCTGAAAGACTGAACATGCTAAAAAGACTAAAACATAGCTGGCAGACTGAACAGGACAAAGAGACTAAAAGGTAGCTTACAGGCTGAACACGCAAAATAGACAAACACCTAGCTGGCCAGTTGAACAGGATAAAAGGACTAAAATCTAGCTGTCAGACTGAGCAGGATAAAGAGACTAAAACCTAGCTGGCAGGTTGAACAGGATAAAGAGACTAAAACCTAGCTGGTAGGGTGAACAGGATAAAATGACAAAAACCTACCAGGAAGGCTGACAAGGCTAAAGAGACTAAACCTAGCTGGCAGGCTGAGCAGGATAAAGAGACTAAAACCTAGCTGGAAGGCTGACCAGGCTAAAGTGACTAAAACCTATCTGGAAGGATGAACAGGGTAAAGAGACTAAAACCTAGCTGAAAGGCTGACCAGGTTAAAGACACTAAAACCTATCTGGAAGGATGAACAGGATAAACAGACTAAAACCTAGCTGGCAGGGTGAACAGGATAAAATGACAAAAACCTACCAGGAAGGCTGACAAGGCTAAAGAGACTAAACCTAGCTGGCAGGCTGAACAGGCTAAAAAGACTCAAACCTAGCTGGCGGGTTCAACAGGTTAACAAGACTAAAACCAAGCTGAAAGATTGAACATGCTAAAAAGCCTAAAACCTAGCTGGAAGTCTAAACAAGGTAAATAGAATAAACCTTGCTGGCAGTTTCAACAGGATAATGAGACTAAAACCTACCTGGCAGGTTCAACAGGCTAAAGAGACTAAAACCAAGCTGAAAGATTGAACATGCTAAAAAGCCTAAAACCTAGCTGGAAGGCAAACAAGGTAAATAGAATAAACCTTGCTGGCAGTTTCAACAGGATAAAGAGACTAAAAACTAGCTGGCAGGTTCAACAGGCTAAAGAGACTAAAACCTAGCTGGAAGGCTGACCACGCTAACGTGACTAAAACCTAGCTGGCAGGCTAAACAGGCTAAAGAGACTAAAACCTAGCTGGCAGACTGACCAGGCTAAAGAGACTAAAACCTAGCTGGTATGCTGAACAGGATGAAGAGACTAAAACCTAGCTGGAAGGCTGACCAGGCTAAAGTGACTAAAACCTATCTGGAAGGATGAACAGGGTAAGATTAAGATTAAGATTAAGATTAAGTGATACTGTTTTTGATCCCACAACCGGGGAAATTCCATCTCCGCATTTAACCCATCCATGCAAGTGAAACACCACACACACACTAGGGGGCAGTGAGCACACTTGCCCGGAGCGGTGTGCAGCCCTATCCACGGCGCCCGGGGAGCAATTGGGGGTTAGGTGTCTTGCTGAAGAACACCTCAGTCATGGACTGTCGGCGCTGGGGATTGAACCGGCAACCTTCCGGTCACAGGGCCAGTTCCCTAACCTCCAGCCCACGACTGCCTAAAACCTAGCTGGAAGGCTGAGCAGGTTAAAGAGACTAAAACCTAGCTGGAAGGCTGAACAGACGAAAGTGACTAAAACCTTGCTGGCAGGCTGAACAGGCTAAAGTGACTAAAATCTAGCTGGCAGCATGAAGAGGATAAATAGACTAAAACCTTGCTAGCAGTTTCAACAGGCTAAATAGACCAAAACCTAGCTGGCAGGTTCAACAGGCTAAAGAGACTAAAACCTACAGAAGGACTGAGCATGCTAAAAAGACTAAAACCTGCGTGGCAGGCTGAACTGGCTGAAGAGACTGAAACCTATTTGCAGATTGAGTAGGCTAAAGAGACAAACAACTAGTTGGCAGACTGAACAGGATAAAGAGACTAAGACCTAGCTGGCAGGTTGAACAGGATAAAAAAAATAAATAATTAACTGGCACGCTGAAAAGGCTGAAGAGATTTGAACTTAGCTGGCAGGCTGAACAGGCTAAAGAGACTAAAACCTAGCTGGCAGACTGAACAGATTAAAGAGACTAAAACCTTCCTGGCATGCTGAACAGGCTAAAGAGACTAAACCCTAGCTGGCAGGTTGAACAGGCTAAAGAGACTAAAACCAAGCTGAAAGACTGAACATGCTAAAAAGCCTAAAACCTAGCTGGAAGGCTAAACAAGGTAAATAGAATAAAAGCTTGCTGGCAGGTTCAACAGGATAAAGAGACTAAAACCTACCTGGCAGGTTCAACAGGCTAAAGAGACTAAAACCTAGCTGGCAGACTGAACAGGCTAAAGAGACTAAAACCTACCTGGAATTCTGACCAGGCTAAAAAGAGACTGAAACCTACCTGGCATGCTGAACAGGATAAAGAGACTAAAACCTACCTGGAAGGCTGAAAAGCCTAAAGAGACTAAACCTTGCTGGCAGGCTGAACAGGCTAAAGAGACTAAAACCTAGCTGGCAGGTTCAACAGGCTAAAGAGACTAAAACCAAGCTGAAAGACTGAACATGCTAAAATGCCTAAAACCTAGCTGGAAGTCTAAAGAAGGTAAATAGAATAAAACCTTGCTGGCAGTTTCAACAGGCTAAAGAGACTAAACCCTCCTGAAAGACTGAACATGCTAAAAAGACTAAAACCTGCCTGGCAGGCTGAACCAGCTGAAAAGACTAAAACCTGCCTGGCAGGCTGAACCAGCTTAAAAGACTAAAACCTATTTGCAGATTGAGCAGGCTAAAGAGACTAACAACTAGCTGGCAGACTGAACAGGCTAAATAGACTAAAACCTAGCTGGCAGACTGAACAGGGTAAGTAGACTAAAACGTAGCTGGCAGACTGAACAGGACAAAGAGACTAAAAGCTAGCTTACAGGCTGAACACGCAAAATAGACAAACACCTAGCTGGCCAGTTGAACAGGATAAAAGGACTAAAATCTAGCTGGTGGGTTCAACAGGTTAACAAGACTAAAACCAAGCTGAAAGACTGAACATGCTAAAAAGACTAAAACATATCTGGCAGACTGAACAGGACAAAGAGACTAAAAGCTAGCTTACAGGCTGAACACGCAAAATAGACAAACACCTAGCTGGCCAGTTGAACAGGATAAAAGGACTAAAATCTAGCTGTCAGACTGAGCAGGATAAAGAGACTAAAACCTAGCTGGCAGGTTGAACAGGATAAAGAGACTAAAACCTAGCTGGCAGGGTGAACAGAATAAAATGACAAAAACCTACCAGGAAGGCTGACAAGGCTAAAGAGACTAAACCTAGCTGGCAGGCTGAACAGTATAAAGAGACTAAAACCTAGCTGGAAGGCTGACCAGGCTAAAGTGACTAAAACCTATCTGGAAGGCTAAACAAGGTAAATAGAATAAACCTTGCTGGAAGGCTGACTAGGTTAAAGAGACTAAAACCTATCTGGAAGGATGAACAGGATAAACAGACTAAAACCTAGCTGGCAGGGTGAACAGGATAAAATGACAAAAACCTACCAGGAAGGCTGACAAGGCTAAAGAGACTAAACCTAGCTGGCAGGCTGAACAGGCTAAAAAGACTCAAACCTAGCTGGAGGGATCAACAGGTTAACAAGACTAAAACCAAGCAGAAAGACTGAACATGCTAAAAAGACTAAAACATAGCTGGCAGACTGAACAGGACAAAGAGACTAAAAGGTAGCTTACAGGCTGAACACGCAAAATAGACAAACACCTAGCTGGCCAGTTGAACAGGATAAAAGGACTAAAATCTAGCTGTCAGACTGAGCAGGATAAAGAGACTAAAACCTAGCTGGCAGGTTGAACAGGATAAAGAGACTAAAACCTAGCTGGCAGGGTGAACAGGATAAAATGACAAAAACCTACCAGGAAGGCTGACAAGGCTAAAGAGACTAAACCTAGCTGGCAGGCTGAACAGGATAAAGAGACTAAAACCTAGCTGGAAGGCTGACCAGGCTAAAGTGACTAAAACCTATCTGGAAGGATGAACAGGGTAAAGAGACTAAAACCTAGCTGAAAGGCTGACCAGGTTAAAGACACTAAAACCTATCTGGAAGGATGAACAGGATAAACAGACTAAAACCTAGCTGGCAGGGTGAACAGGATAAAATGACAAAAACCTACCAGGAAGGCTGACAAGGCTAAAGAGACTAAACCTAGCTGGCAGGCTGAACAGGCTAAAAAGACTCAAACCTAGCTGGCGGGTTCAACAGGTTAAAAAGACTAAAACCTAGCTGGCAGACTGAACAGGCTAAAGAGACTAAAACCTACCTGGAATTCTGACCAGGCTAAAAAGAGACTGAAACCTACCTGGCATGCTGAACAGGATAAAGAGACTAAAACCTACCTGGAAGGCTGAAAAGCCTAAAGAGACTAAACCTTGCTGGCAGGCTGAACAGGCTAAAGAGACTAAAACCTAGCTGGCAGGTTCAACAGGCTAAAGAGACTAAAACCAAGCTGAAAGACTGAACATGCTAAAATGCCTAAAACCTAGCTGGAAGTCTAAAGAAGGTAAATAGAATAAAACCTTGCTGGCAGTTTCAACAGGCTAAAGAGACTAAACCCTCCTGAAAGACTGAACATGCTAAAAAGACTAAAACCTGCCTGGCAGGCTGAACCAGCTGAAAAGACTAAAACCTGCCTGGCAGGCTGAACCAGCTTAAAAGACTAAAACCTATTTGCAGATTGAGCAGGCTAAAGAGACTAACAACTAGCTGGCAGACTGAACAGGCTAAATAGACTAAAACCTAGCTGGCAGACTGAACAGGGTAAGTAGACTAAAACGTAGCTGGCAGACTGAACAGGACAAAGAGACTAAAAGCTAGCTTACAGGCTGAACACGCAAAATAGACAAACACCTAGCTGGCCAGTTGAACAGGATAAAAGGACTAAAATCTAGCTGGTGGGTTCAACAGGTTAACAAGACTAAAACCAAGCTGAAAGACTGAACATGCTAAAAAGACTAAAACATATCTGGCAGACTGAACAGGACAAAGAGACTAAAAGCTAGCTTACAGGCTGAACACGCAAAATAGACAAACACCTAGCTGGCCAGTTGAACAGGATAAAAGGACTAAAATCTAGCTGTCAGACTGAGCAGGATAAAGAGACTAAAACCTAGCTGGCAGGTTGAACAGGATAAAGAGACTAAAACCTAGCTGGCAGGGTGAACAGAATAAAATGACAAAAACCTACCAGGAAGGCTGACAAGGCTAAAGAGACTAAACCTAGCTGGCAGGCTGAACAGTATAAAGAGACTAAAACCTAGCTGGAAGGCTGACCAGGCTAAAGTGACTAAAACCTATCTGGAAGGATGAACAGGGTAAAGAGACTAAAACCTAGCTGGAAGGCTGACTAGGTTAAAGAGACTAAAACCTATCTGGAAGGATGAACAGGATAAACAGACTAAAACCTAGCTGGCAGGGTGAACAGGATAAAATGACAAAAACCTACCAGGAAGGCTGACAAGGCTAAAGAGACTAAACCTAGCTGGCAGGCTGAACAGGCTAAAAAGACTCAAACCTAGCTGGCGGGTTCAACAGGTTAACAAGACTAAAACCAAGCAGAAAGACTGAACATGCTAAAAAGACTAAAACATAGCTGGCAGACTGAACAGGACAAAGAGACTAAAAGGTAGCTTACAGGCTGAACACGCAAAATAGACAAACACCTAGCTGGCCAGTTGAACAGGATAAAAGGACTAAAATCTAGCTGTCAGACTGAGCAGGATAAAGAGACTAAAACCTAGCTGGCAGGTTGAACAGGATAAAGAGACTAAAACCTAGCTGGCAGGGTGAACAGGATAAAATGACAAAAACCTACCAGGAAGGCTGACAAGGCTAAAGAGACTAAACCTAGCTGGCAGGCTGAACAGGATAAAGAGACTAAAACCTAGCTGGAAGGCTGACCAGGCTAAAGTGACTAAAACCTATCTGGAAGGATGAACAGGGTAAAGAGACTAAAACCTAGCTGAAAGGCTGACCAGGTTAAAGACACTAAAACCTATCTGGAAGGATGAACAGGATAAACAGACTAAAACCTAGCTGGCAGGGTGAACAGGATAAAATGACAAAAACCTACCAGGAAGGCTGACAAGGCTAAAGAGACTAAACCTAGCTGGCAGGCTGAACAGGCTAAAAAGACTCAAACCTAGCTGGCGGGTTCAACAGGTTAAAAAGACTAAAACCAAGCTGAAAGATTGAACATGCTAAAAAGCCTAAAACCTAGCTGGAAGTCTAAACAAGGTAAATAGAATAAACCTTGCTGGCAGTTTCAACAGGATAATGAGACTAAAACCTACCTGGCAGGTTCAACAGGCTAAAGAGACTAAAACCAAGCTGAAAGATTGAACATGCTAAAAAGCCTAAAACCTAGCTGGAAGGCTAAACAAGGTAAATAGAATAAACCTTGCTGGCAGTTTCAACAGGATAAAGAGACTAAAAACTAACTGGCAGGTTCAACAGGCTAAAGAGACTAAAACCTAGCTGGAAGGCTGACCAGGCTAACGTGACTAAAACCTAGCTGGCAGGCTAAACAGGCTAAAGAGACTAAAACCTAGCTGGCAGACTGACCAGGCTAAAGAGACTAAAACCTAGCTGGTATGCTGAACAGGATGAAGAGACTAAAACCTAGCTGGAAGGCTGACCAGGCTAAAGTGACTAAAACCTATCTGGAAGGATGAACAGGGTAAGATTAAGATTAAGATTGAGATTAAGAGATACTGTTTTTGATCCCACAACCGGGGAAATTCCATCTCCGCATTTAACCCATCCATGCAAGTGAAACACCACACACACACTAGGGGGCAGTGAGCACACTTGCCCGGAGCGGTGGGCAGCCCTATCCACGGCGCCCGGGGAGCAATTGGGGGTTATGTGTCTTGCTCAAGGACACCTCAGTCATGGACTGTCGGCGCTGGGGATTGAACCGGCAACCTTCCGGTCACAGGGCCAGTTCCCTAACCTCCAGCCCACGACTGCCTAAAACCTAGCTGGAAGGCTGACCAGGTTAAAGAGACTAAAACCTAGCTGGAAGGCTGAACAGACGAAAGTGACTAAAACCTTGCTGGCAGGCTGAACAGGCTAAAGTGACTAAAATCTAGCTGGCAGCATGAAGAGGATAAATAGACTAAAACCTTGCTAGCAGTTTCAACAGGCTAAATAGACCAAAACCTAGCTGGCAGGTTCAACAGGCTAAAGAGACTAAAACCTACAGAAGGACTGAGCATGCTAAAAAGACTAAAACCTGCGTGGCAGGCTGAACTGGCTGAAGAGACTGAAACCTATTTGCAGATTGAGTAGGCTAAAGAGACAAACAACTAGTTGGAAGACTGAACAGGATAAAGAGACTAAGACCTAGCTGGCAGGTTGAACAGGATAAAAAAAAAAAAAAATTAACTGGCACACTGAAAAGGCTGAAGAGATTTGAACTTAGCTGGCAGGCTGAACAGGCTAAAGAGACTAAAACCTAGCTGGCAGACTGAACAGGCTAAAGAGACTAAAACCTTCCTGGCATGCTGAACAGGCTAAAGAGACTAAACCCTAGCTGGCAGGTTGAACAGGCTAAAGAGACTAAAACCAAGCTGAAAGACTGAACATGCTAAAAAGCCTAAAACCTAGCTGGAAGGCTAAACAAGGTAAATAGAATAAAACCTTGCTGGCAGGTTCAACAGGATAAAGAGACTAAAACCTCCTGAAAGACTGAACATGCTAAAAAGACTAAAACCTGCCTGGCAGGCTGAATCAGCTGAAAAGACTAAAACCTCCCTGGCAGGCTGAACCAGCTGAAAAGACTAAAACCTATTTGCAGATTGAGCAGGCTAAAGAGACTAACAACTAGCTGGCAGACTGAACAGGCTAAATAGACTAAAACCTAGCTGGCAGACTGAACAGGGTAAGTAGACTAAAACGTAGCTGGCAGACTGAACAGGACAAAGAGACTAAAACCTAGCTGGAAGGCTGAACACGCAAAATAGACAAACACCTAGCTGGCCAGTTGAACAGGATAAAAGGACTAAAATCTAGCTGGCAGACTGAGCAGGATAAAGAGACTAAAACCTAGCTGGCAGGTTGAACAGGATAAAGAGACTAAAACCTAGCTGGAAGGCTGACCAGGCTAACGTGACTAAAACCTAGCTGGCAGACTGACCAGGCTAAAGAGACTAAAACCTAGCTGGTATGCTGAACAGGATGAAGAGACTAAAACCTAGCTGGAAGGCTGACCAGGCTAAAGTGACTAAAACCTAGCTGGTTTGCTGAACAGGATGAAGAGACTAAAACCTAGCTGGAAGGCTGACCAGGCTAATGTGACTAAAACCTAGCTGGTATGCTGAACAGGATGAAGAGACTAAAACCTAGCTGGAAGGCTGACCAGGCTAATGTGACTAAAACCTATCTGGAAGGATGAACAGGGTAAGATTAAGATTAAGATTAAGATTAAGAGATACTGTTTTTGATCCCACAACTGGGGAAATTCCATCTCCGCATTTAACCCATCCATGCAAGTGAAACACCACACACACACTAGGGGGCAGTGAGCACACTTGCCCGGAGCGGTGGGCAGCCCTATCCACGGCGCCCGGGGAGCAATTGGGGGTTAGGTGTCTTGCACAAGGACACCTCAGTCATGGACTGTCGGCGCTGGGGATTGAACCGGCAACCTTCCGGTCACAGGGCCAGTTCCCTAACCTCCAGCCCACGACTGCCTAAAACCTAGCTGGAAGGCTGACCAGGTTAAAGAGACTAAAACCTAGCTGGAAGGCTGAACAGACGAAAGTGACTAAAACCTTGCTGGCAGGCTGAACAGGCTAAAGTGACTAAAATCTAGCTGGCAGCATGAAGAGGATAAATAGACTAAAACCTTGCTAGCAGTTTCAACAGGCTAAAGAGACCAAAACCTAGCTGGCAGGTTCAACAGGCTAAAGAGACTAAAACCTACAGAAGGACTGAGCATGCTAAAAAGACTAAAACCTGCGTGGCAGGCTGAACTGGCTGAAGAGACTGAAACCTATTTGCAGATTGAGTAGGTTAAAGAGACAAACAACTAGTTGGCAGACTGAACAGGATAAAGAGACTAAGACCTAGCTGGCAGGTTGAACAGGATAAAAAAAAAAAATAATTAACTGGCACGCTGAAAAGGCTGAAGAGATTTGAACTTAGCTGGCAGGCTGAACAGGCTAAAGAGACTAAAACCTAGCTAGCAGACTGAACAGGCTAAAGAGACTAAAACCTTCCTGGCATGCTGAACAGGCTAAAGAGACTAAACCCTAGCTGGCAGGTTGAACAGGCTAAAGAGACTAAAACCAAGCTGAAAGACTGAACATGCTAAAAAGCCTAAAACCTAGCTGGAAGGCTAAACAAGGTAAATAGAATAAAACCTTGCTGGCAGGTTCAACAGGATAAAGAGACTAAAACCTAGCTGGCAGACTGAACAGGCTAAAGAGACTAAAACCTACCTGGAATTCTGACCAGGCTAAAAAGAGACTGAAACCTACCTGGCATGCTGAACAGGATAAAGAGACTAAAACCTACTTGGAAGGCTGAAAAGCCTAAAGAGACTAAACCTTGCTGGCAGGCTGAACAGGCTAAAGAGACTAAAACCTAGCTGGCAGGTTCAACAGGCTAAAGAGACTAAAACCAAGCTGAAAGACTGAACATGCTAAAATGCCTAAAACCTAGCTGGAAGTCTAAAAAAGGTAAATAGAATAAAACCTTGCTGGCAGTTTCAACAGGCTAAAGAGACTAAACCCTCCTGAAAGACTGAACATGCTAAAAAGACTAAAACCTGCCTGGCAGGCTGAACCAGCTGAAAAGACTAAAACCTGCCTGGCAGGCTGAACCAGCTTAAAAGACTAAAACCTATTTGCAGATTGAGCAGGCTAAAGAGACTAACAACTAGCTGGCAGACTGAACAGGCTAAATAGACTAAAACCTAGCTGGCAGACTGAACAGGGTAAGTAGACTAAAACGTAGCTGGCAGACTGAACCGGACAAAGAGACTAAAAGCTAGCTTACAGGCTGAACACGCAAAATAGACAAACACCTAGCTGGCCAGTTGAACAGGATAAAAGGACTAAAATCTAGCTGGTGGGTTCAACAGGTTAACAAGACTAAAACAAAGCTGAAAGACTGAACATGCTAAAAAGACTAAAACATATCTGGCAGACTGAACAGGACAAAGAGACTAAAAGCTAGCTTACAGGCTGAACACGCAAAATAGACAAACACCTAGCTGGCCAGTTGAACAGGATAAAAGGACTAAAATCTAGCTGTCAGACTGAGCAGGATAAAGAGACTAAAACCTAGCTGGCAGGTTGAACAGGATAAAGAGACTAAAACCTAGCTGGCAGGGTGAACAGGATAAAATGACAAAAACCTACCAGGAAGGCTGACAAGGCTAAAGAGACTAAACCTAGCTGGCAGGCTGAACAGGATAAAGAGACTAAAACCTAGCTGGAAGGCTGACCAGGCTAAAGTGACTAAAACCTATCTGGAAGGATGAACAGGGTAAAGAGACTAAAACCTAGCTGAAAGGCTGACCAGGTTAAAGACACTAAAACCTATCTGGAAGGATGAACAGGGTAAAGAGACTAAAACCTAGCTGGTAGACTGAACAGGCTAAATAGACTAAAACCTACCTGGAATGCTGACCAGGCTAAAAAGAGACTAAAACCTAGCTGGCAGGTTCAACAGGCTAAAGAGACTAAAACCAAGCTGAAAGACTGAACATGCTAAAAAGCCTAAAACCTAGCTGGAAGGCTAAACAAGGTAATTAGAATAAAACCTTGCTGGCAGTTTCAACAGGATAATGAGACTAAAACCTACCTGGCAGGTTCAACAGGCTAAAGAGACTAAAACCAAGCTGAAAGATTGAACATGCTAAAAAGCCTAAATCCTAGCTGGAAGGCTAAACAAGGTAAATAGAATAAACCTTGCTGGCAGTTTCAACAGGATAAAGAGACTAAAACCTAGCTGGAAGGCTGACCAGGCTAAAGTGACTAAAACCTAGCTGGTATGCTGAACAGGATGAAGAGACTAAAACCTAGCTGGAAGGCTGACCAGGCTAAAGTGACTAAAACCTATCTGGAAGGATGAACAGGGTAAGATTAAGATTAAGATTAAGATTAAGTGATACTGTTTTTGATCCCACAACCGGGGAAATTCCATCTCCGCATTTAACCCATCCATGCAAGTGAAACACCACACACACACTAGGGGGCAGTGAGCACACTTGCCCGGAGCGGTGGGCAGCCCTATCCACGGCGCCCGGGGAGCAATTGGGGGTTAGGTGTCTTGCTCAAGGACACCTCAGTCATGGACTGTCGGCGCTGGGGATTGAACCGGCAACCTTCCGGTCACAGGGCCAGTTCCCTAACCTCCAGCCCACGACTGCCTAAAACCTAGCTGGAAGGCTGACCAGGTTAAAGAGACTAAAACCTAGCTGGAAGGCTGAACAGACGAAAGTGACTAAAACCTTGCTGGCAGGCTGAACAGGCTAAAGTGACTAAAATCTAGCTGGCAGCATGAAGAGGATAAATAGACTAAAACCTTGCTAGCAGTTTCAACAGGCTAAAGAGACCAAAACCTAGCTGGCAGGTTCAACAGGCTAAAGAGACTAAAACCTACAGAAGGACTGAGCATGCTAAAAAGACTAAAACCTGCGTGGCAGGCTGAACTGGCTGAAGAGACTGAAACCTATTTGCAGATTGAGTAGGCTAAAGAGACAAACAACTAGTTGGCAGACTGAACAGGATAAAGAGACTAAGACCTAGCTGGCAGGTTGAACAGGATAAAAAAAAAAATAAAAATTAACTGGCACGCTGAAAAGGCTGAAGAGATTTGAACTAAGCTGGCAGGCTGAACAGGCTAAAGAGACTAAAACCTAGCTGGAAGGCTGAACAGGCTAAAGAGACTAAAACCTAGCTGGAAGGCTGACCAGGCTGAACAGGCTAAAGAGACTAAAACCTATTTGCAGATTGAGTACGCTAAAGGGACAAACAACTAGCTGGAAGGCTGACCAGGCTAAAGTGACAAAAACCTAGCTGGCAGGCTGAACCGGCTAAAGAGACTAAAACCTAGCTGGCAGGCTGATGAGGCTAAATAGCCTAAAACCTATCCAACATCCTGAGCAGGCTAAAGAGACTAAAACCTAGCTGGCAGTCTGCATAGGCTAAAGAGACTCAAACCTAGTTCATAGGTTGAACAGGCTAAAGAGACTAAAACCTAACTGGCAGGATGAACAGGTTATAGAGACTAAAACCTGGCAGTTTCAACAGGCTACAGAGACTAAAATATCACTGTCAGTCTGAACAGGCTAAAGAGGCTAAAACCTAGCTGAAAGACTCAACATGCTAAAAACACTAAAACCTACCTGGCAGGCTGAACTAGCTGAAGAGATTAACACCTATTTGTAGATTCAGCAGGGTATAATGACCAAAACCTAACTGGCAAACTCAAAAGGCTAAAGAGACTAAAACCTAGCTGGCAGACTGAACAGTCTAAAGAGACTAAAACCTAACTGGCAGGTTTAACAGACTATAGAGACTAAAATCCAGCTGGCAGGCTGAACAAGCTAAAGAGACTAAAACCTAGCTGGCAGGTTGAACAGGCCAAATAAGCTAAAACCTATTCGGCACACTGAACAGGCTAAAGACACTAATTCCAAGCTGGCAGGCTCCACAGGCTAAAGGAACAAAAACTTGTTTGGCATGTTGAACAGGCTAAATAGACTAAAACCTAGCTGGCAGTCTCAACAGGCTAAAGTGACTAAAACATCGCTGTCAGGCTGAACAGGCTAAATAAACTAAAACCTAACTGGCAGGTTTAACAGCCTATAGGTACTAAAATCCAGCTGGCAACCTGAACAGGCTAAAAAAATTCAAACTTAGCTGGCAGGTTGAAAAGACTAAAGAGACTAAAACCTCACTAGGAGACTGAACAGGCTAATCAGCCTAAAACCTAACAGGCCAGTTGATCAGGTTAAAAAGCTGATAACCTAGGTGACAGATTAACTTTGTAACTCAGTAAACTTCATCTGTAACTCTGCAGTGGTTCAGTCATTTCATTCATCTGTCACTCAGTCTGTAGTGGATCAGTCACTTCATTCATCTGTAACTCAGGCTGCAGTGGTTCAGTCACTTCATTGATCTGTATCTCAGTCTGCAGTGGATCATTAACTTTATTCATCTGTATCTCAGTCTGCAGTGGGTCAGTCACTTCATTCATCTGTATCTCAGTCTGCAGTGGATCATTCACTTCATTCATATGTCACTCAGTCTGCGGTGGATCAGTCACTTCATTCTTATGTATCTCAGTCTGCAGTGGATCACTCACTTCATTCACATGTCAGTCAGTCTGTAGTAGATCAGTCACTTCATTCATATGTCTCTCAGTCTGCAGTGGATCAGTCACATCATTCACCTGTATCTCAGTCAGCAGTGGATCAGTCACTTCAATCATATGTCTCTCAGTCTGCAGTGGATCAGTCACATCATGCATCTCTATCTCAGTCTGCAGTGGATCAGTCACTTCATTTATCTGTATCTCAGTCTGCAGTGGATCAGTCACATCATTCAACTTTATCTCAGTCTGCAGTGGATCAGTCACATCATTCATCTGTATCTCAGTCCGCAGTGGATCAGTCACTTCATTCATCTGTATCTCAGTCTGCAGTGGATCAGTCAATTCATTCATCTGTACCTCAGTGTGCAGTGGATCCGGCTCTTCATTCATATGTCACTCAGTCTGCAGTGGATCAGTCACTTCATTCATATGTTACTCAGTCTGCAGTGGATCAGTCACTTCATTCATCTGTATCTCAGTCTGCAGTGGATCAGTCACTTCATTCATCTGTATCTCAGTCTGCAGTGGATCAGTCATTTTATTCATATGTCACTCAGTCTGCAGTGGATCAGTCACTTCATGCATATGTCACTCAGTCTGCAGTGGATCAGTCATTTCATTCATCTGTATCTCAGTCTGACGTGGATCAGTCACTTCATTCATATGTCACTCAGTCTGCAGTGGATCAGTCACTTCATTCATATGTCACTCAGTCTGCGGTGGATCAGTCACTTCATTCATATGTCTCTCAGTCTGCAGTGGATCAGTCAATTCATTCATCTGTATCTCAGTCTGCAGTGGATCATTCACTTCATTCATATGTCTCTCAGTCTGCAGTGGATCAGTCAATTCAGTCATCTGTATCTCAGTCTGACGTGGATCAGTCACTTCATTCATATGTCACTCAGTCTGCAGTGGATCAGTCACTTCATTCATATGTCTCTCAGTCTGCAGTGGATCAGTCAATTCATTCATCTGTATCTCAGTCTGCAGTGGATCATTCACTTCATTCATATGTCACTCAGTCTGCAGTGGATCACTCACTTCATTCACATGTCAGTCAGTCTGTAGTAGATCAGTCACTTCATTCATATGTCTCTCAGTCTGCAGTGGATCAGTCACATCATTCACCTGTATCTCAGTCAGCAGTGGATCAGTCACTTCAATCATATGTCTCTCAGTCTGCAGTGGATCAGTCACATCATGCATCTCTATCTCAGTCTGCAGTGGATCAGTCACTTCATTCATCTGTATCTCAGTCTGCAGTGGATCAGTCACATCATTCAACTTTATCTCAGTCTGCAGTGGATCAGTCACATCATTCATCTGTATCTCAGTCTGCAGTGGATCAGTCACTTCATTCATCTGTATCTCAGTCTGCAGTGGATCAGTCAATTCATTCATCTGTACCTCAGTGTGCAGTGGATCCGGCTCTTCATTCATATGTCACTCAGTCTGCAGTGGATCAGTCACTTCATTCATATGTCACTCAGTCTGCAGTGGATCAGTCACTTCATTCATCTGTATCTCAGTCTGCAGTGGATCAGTCACTTCATTCATCTGTATCTCAGTCTGCAGTGGATCAGTCATTTTATTCATATGTCACTCAGTCTGCAGTGGATCAGTCACTTCATGCATATGTCACTCAGTCTGCAGTGGATCAGTCATTTCATTCATCTGTATCTCAGTCTGCCGTGGATCAGTCACTTCATTCATCTGTATCTCAGTCTGCAGTGGATCAGTCACTTCATTCATCTGTATCTCAGTCTGCAGTTGATCAGTCATTTTATTCATATGTCACTCAGTCTGCAGTGGATCAGTCACTTCATGCATATGTCACTCAGTCTGCAGTGGATCAGTCATTTCATTCATCTGTATCTCAGTCTGCAGTGGATCAGTCACTTCATTCATCTGTATCTCAGTCTGCAGTGGATCAGTCATTTTATTCATATGTCACTCAGTCTGCAGTGGATCAGTCACATCATTCATCTGTATCTCAGTCTGCAGTGGATCAGTCACTTCATTCATCTGTATCTCAGTCTGTAGTGGATCAGTCACTTCATTCATCTGTATCTCAGTCTGCAGTGGATCATTCATTTTATTCATATGTCACTCAGTCTGCAGTGGATCAGTCACTTCATGCATATGTCACTCAGTCTGCAGTGGATCAGTCATTTCATTCATCTGTATCTCAGTCTGCCGTGGATCAGTCACTTCATTCATCTGTATCTCAGTCTGCAGTGGATCAGTCATTTTATTCATATGTCACTCAGTCTGCAGTGGATCATTCACTTCATTCATATGTCTCTCAGTCTGCAGTGGATCAGTCACTTCATTCATATATCACTCAGTCTGCCGTAGATCAGTCACATCATTCATATGTAACTCAGTCTGCAGTGGATCAGTCACATCATTCATCTGTATCTCAGTCTGCAGTGGATCAGTCACTTCATTCATATGTCACTCAGTCTGCAGTGGATCAGTCACTTCATTCATCTGTATCTCAGTCTGCAGTGGATCAGTCAATTCATTCATCTGTTTCTCATTCTGCAGTGGATCAGTCTCTTCATTCATCTGTATCTTAGTCTGCCATAGATCAGTCACATCATTCATATGTAACTCAGTCTGCAGTGGTTCAGTCTCTTCATTCATCTGTATCTCAGTCTGCAGTGGATCAGTCACTTCATTCATCTGTATCTCAGTCTGCAGTGGATCAGTCACTTCATTCATATGTCACTCAGTCTGCAGTGGATCAGTCACTTCATTCATCTGTATCTCAGTCTGCAGTGGATCAGTCAATTCATTCATCTGTTTCTCATTCTGCAGTGGATCAGTCATTTCATTCATCTGTATCTCAGTCTGCAGTGGATCAGTCAATTCATTCATCTGTACCTCAGTGTGCAGTGGATCCGGCTCTTCATTCATATGTCACTCAGTCTGCAGTGGATCAGTCACTTCATTCATATGTCACTCAGTCTGCAGTGGATCAGTCACTTCATTCAACTGTATCTCAGTCTGCAGTGGATCAGTCACTTCATTCATCTGTATCTCAGTCTGCCGTGGATCAGTCACTTCATTCATCTGTATCTCAGTCTGCAGTGGATCAGTCACTTCATTCATCTGTATCTCAGTCTGCAGTTGATCAGTCATTTTATTCATATGTCACTCAGTCTGCAGTGGATCAGTCACTTCATGCATATGTCACTCAGTCTGCAGTGGATCAGTCATTTCATTCATCTGTATCTCAGTCTGCCGTGGATCAGTCACTTCATTCATCTGTATCTCAGTCTGCAGTGGATCAGTCATTTTATTCATATGTCACTCAGTCTGCAGTGGATCAGTCACATCATTCATCTGTATCTCAGTCTGCAGTGGATCAGTCACTTCATTCATCTGTATCTCAGTCTGCAGTGGATCAGTCAATTCATTCATCTGTACCTCAGTGTGCAGTGGATCCGGCTCTTCATTCATATGTCACTCAGTCTGCAGTGGATCAGTCACTTCATTCATATGTCACTCAGTCTGCAGTGGATCAGTCACTTCATTCATCTGTATCTCAGTCTGCAGTGGATCAGTCACTTCATTCATCTGTATCTCAGTCTGCAGTGGATCATTCATTTTATTCATATGTCACTCAGTCTGCAGTGGATCAGTCACTTCATGCATATGTCACTCAGTCTGCAGTGGATCAGTCATTTCATTCATCTGTATCTCAGTCTGCCGTGGATCAGTCACTTCATTCATCTGTATCTCAGTCTGCAGTGGATCAGTCATTTTATTCATATGTCACTCAGTCTGCAGTGGATCATTCACTTCATTCATATGTCTCTCAGTCTGCAGTGGATCAGTCACTTCATTCATATATCACTCAGTCTGCCGTAGATCAGTCACATCATTCATATGTAACTCAGTCTGCAGTGGATCAGTCACATCATTCATCTGTATCTCAGTCTGCAGTGGATCAGTCACTTCATTCATATGTCACTCAGTCTGCAGTGGATCAGTCACTTCATTCATCTGTATCTCAGTCTGCAGTGGATCAGTCAATTCATTCATCTGTTTCTCATTCTGCAGTGGATCAGTCTCTTCATTCATCTGTATCTTAGTCTGCCGTAGATCAGTCACATCATTCATATGTAACTCAGTCTGCAGTGGTTCAGTCTCTTCATTCATCTGTATCTCAGTCTGCAGTGGATCAGTCACTTCATCCATCTGTATCTCAGTCTGCAGTGGATCAGTCACTTCATTCATCTGTATCTCAGTCTGCAGTGGATCAGTCACTTCATTCATATGTCACTCAGTCTGCAGTGGATCAGTCACTTCATTCATCTGTATCTCAGTCTGCAGTGGATCAGTCAATTCATTCATCTGTTTCTCATTCTGCAGTGGATCAGTCATTTCATTCATCTGTATCTCAGTCTGCAGTGGATCACTCACTTAATTCATCTGTATCTCAGTCTGCAGTGGATCAGTCCCTTCATCTGTATCTCAGTCTGCAGTGGATAATTCACTTCATTTATATGTCACTCAGTCTGCAGTGGATCAGTCACTTCATTCATATGTCACTCAGTCTGCAGTGGACCAGTCACATCATTCATATGTCACTTCATTCATATGTCAATGCAGTGGAGCAGTCACTTCATTCATATGTCTCTCAGTCTGCAGTGGATCAGTCACTTCATTCATGTCACTCAGTCTGCAGTCGATCAGTCAGTTCATTTATCTGTTTCTCAGTCTGCAGTGGATCAGTCATTTCATTCATCTGTATCTCAGTCTGCAGTGGATCAGTCACTTCATTCATCTGTATCTCAGTCTGCAGTGGATCAGTCAGTTCATTCATCTGTATCTCAGTCTGCAGTGGATCAGTCAGTTCATTTATCTGTATCTCAGTCTGCAGTGGATCAGTCAGTTCATTTATCTGTTTCTCAGTCTGCAGTGGATCAGTCACTTCATTCATCTGTATCTCAGTCTGCAGTGGATCAGTCAATTCATTCATCTGTTTCTCAGTCTGCAGTGGATCAGTCACTTCATTCATCTGTATCTCAGTCTGCAGTGGATCAGTCACTTCATTCATATGTCAGTCAGTCTGCAGTGGATCAGTCACTTCATTCATCTGTATCTCAGTGTGCAGTGTATCAGTCACTTTATTCACATGTCACTCAGTCTGCAGTGGATCAGTCACTTCATTCATATGTCACTCAGTCTGCAGTGGATCAGTCACTTCATTCATCTGTATCTCAGTCTGCAGTGGATCAGTCAGTTCATTCATCTGTATCTCAGTCTGCAATGGATCAGTCACTTTATTCATATGTAACTCAGTCTGCAGTGGATCACTCACTTCATTCACATGTCAGTCAGTCTGTAGTAGATCAGTCACTTCATTCATATGTCTCTCAGTCTGCAGTGGATCAGTCACATCATTCACCTGTATCTCAGTCAGCAGTGGATCAGTCACTTCAATCATATGTCTCTCAGTCTGCTGTGGATCAGTCACATCATGCATCTCTATCTCAGTCTGCAGTGGATCAGTCACTTCATTCATCTGTATCTCAGTCTGCAGTGGATCAGTCACATCATTCAACTTTATCTCAGTCTGCAGTGGATCAGTCACATCATTCATCTGTATCTCAGTCTGCAGTGGATCAGTCACTTCATTCATCTGTATCTCAGTCTGCAGTGGATCAGTCAATTCATTCATCTGTACCTCAGTGTGCAGTGGATCCGGCTCTTCATTCATATGTCACTCAGTCTGCAGTGGATCAGTCACTTCATTCATATGTCACTCAGTCTGCAGTGGATCAGTCACTTCATTCATCTGTATCTCAGTCTGCAGTGGATCAGTCACTTCATTCATCTGTATCTCAGTCTGCAGTGGATCAGTCATTTTATTCATATGTCACTCAGTCTGCAGTGGATCAGTCACTTCATGCATATGTCACTCAGTCTGCAGTGGATCAGTCATTTCATTCATCTGTATCTCAGTCTGCCGTGGATCAGTCAGTTCATTTATCTGTATCTCAGTCTGCAGTGGATCAGTCAGTTCATTTATCTGTTTCTCAGTCTGCAGTGGATCAGTCACTTCATTCATCTGTATCTCAGTCTGCAGTGGATCAGTCAATTCATTCATCTGTTTCTCAGTCTGCAGTGGATCAGTCACTTCATTCATCTGTATCTCAGTCTGCAGTGGATCAGTCACTTCATTCATATGTCAGTCAGTCTGCATTGGATCAGTCACTTCATTCATCTGTATCTCAGTGTGCAGTGTATCAGTCACTTTATTCACATGTCACTCAGTCTGCAGTGGATCAGTCACTTCATTCATATGTCACTCAGTCTGCAGTGGATCAGTCACTTCATTCATCTGTATCTCAGTCTGCAGTGGATCAGTCAGTTCATTCATCTGTATCTCAGTCTGCAGTGGATCAGTCACTTTATTCATATGTAACTCAGTCTGCAGTGGATCACTCACTTCATTCACATGTCAGTCAGTCTGTAGTAGATCAGTCACTTCATTCATATGTCTCTCAGTCTGCAGTGGATCAGTCACATCATTCACCTGTATCTCAGTCTGCAGTGGATCAGTCACTTCAATCATATGTCTCTCAGTCTGCAGTGGATCAGTCACATCATGCATCTCTATCTCAGTCTGCAGTGGATCAGTCACTTCATTCATCTGTATCTCAGTCTGCAGTGGATCAGTCACATCATTCAACTTTATCTCAGTCTGCAGTGGATCAGTCACATCATTCATCTGTATCTCAGTCTGCAGTGGATCAGTCACTTCATTCATCTGTATCTCAGTCTGCAGTGGATCAGTCAATTCATTCATCTGTACCTCAGTGTGCAGTGGATCCGGCTCTTCATTCATATGTCACTCAGTCTGCAGTGGATCAGTCACTTCATTCATATGTCACTCAGTCTGCAGTGGATCAGTCACTTCATTCATCTGTATCTCAGTCTGCAGTGGATCAGTCACTTCATTCATCTGTATCTCAGTCTGCAGTGGATCAGTCATTTTATTCATATGTCACTCAGTCTGCAGTGGATCAGTCACTTCATGCATATGTCACTCAGTCTGCAGTGGATCAGTCATTTCATTCATCTGTATCTCAGTCTGCCGTGGATCAGTCACTTCATTCATCTGTATCTCAGTCTGCAGTGGATCAGTCATTTTATTCATATGTCACTCAGTCTGCAGTGGATCATTCACTTCATTCATATGTCTCTCAGTCTGCAGCGGATCAGTCACTTCATTCATATATCACTCAGTCTGCCGTAGATCAGTCACATCATTCATATGTAACTCAGTCTGCAGTGGATCAGTCACTTCATTCATCTGTATCTCAGTCTGCAGTGGATCAGTCACTTCATTCATATGTCACTCAGTCTGCAGTGGATCAGTCACTTCATTCATCTGTATCTCAGTCTGCAGTGGATCAGTCAATTCATTCATCTGTTTCTCATTCTGCAGTGGATCAGTCTCTTCATTCATCTGTATCTTAGTCTGCCGTAGATCAGTCACATCATTCATATGTAACTCAGTCTGCAGTGGATCAGTCACTTCATTAATCTGTATCTCAATCTGCAGTGGATCATTCACTTCATTCATGTGTCAGTCAGTCTGCAGTGGATCAGTCACTTCATTCATCTGTATCTCAGTGTGCAGTGGATCAGTCACTTTATTCATATGTCACTCAGTCTGCAGTGGATCAGTCACTTTATTCATATGTCACTCAGTCTGCACTGGATCAGTCACTTCAGTCATATGTCACTCAGTCTGCAGTGGATCAGTCGCTTCATTCATCTGTATCTCAGTCTGCAGTGGATCAGTCACTTCATTCATCTGTATCTCAGTCTGCAGTGGATCAGTCACTTCATTCATATGTAACTCAGTCTGCAGTGGATCAGTCACTTCATTCATATGTGACCCAGTCTGCAGTGGATCAGTCACTTCATTAATCTGTATCTCAATCTGCAGTGGATCAGTCACTTTATTCATATGTCACTCAGTCTGCAGTGGATCAGTCATTTCATTCATCTGTATCTCAGTCTGCAGTGGATCAGTCAGTTCATTTATCGGTTTCTCAGTCTGCAGTGGATCAGTCAGTTCATTTATCTGTTTCTCAGTCTGCAGTGGATCAGTCATTTCATTCATCTGTATCTCAGTCTGCAGTGGATCAGTCACTTCATTCATCTGTATCTCAGTCTGCAGTGGATCAGTCAGTTCATTCATCTGTATCTCAGTCTGCAGTGGATCAGTCACTTCATTCATCTTTTTCTCAGTCTGCAGTGGATCAGTCACTTCATTCATCTTTATCTCAGTCTGCAGTGGATCAGTCACTTCATTCATCTGTATCTCAGTCTGCAGTGGATCAGTCACTTCATTCATCTGTATCTCAGTCTGCAGTGGATCATTCAGTTCATTTATCTGTATCTCAGTCTGCAGTGGATCAGTCACTTCATTAATCTGTATCTCAATCTGCAGTGGATCATTCACTTCATTCATGTGTCAGTCAGTCTGCAGTGGATCAGTCACTTCATTCATCTGTATCTCAGTGTGCAGTGGATCAGTCACTTTATTCATATGTCACTCAGTCTGCAGTGGATCAGTCACTTTATTCATATGTCACTCAGTCTGCACTGGATCAGTCACTTCAGTCATATGTCACTCAGTCTGCAGTGGATCAGTCGCTTCATTCATCTGTATCTCAGTCTGCAGTGGATCAGTCACTTCATTCATCTGTATCTCAGTCTGCAGTGGATCAGTCACTTTATTCATATGTAACTCAGTCTGCAGTGGATCAGTCACTTCATTCATATGTGACCCAGTCTGCAGTGGATCAGTCACTTCATTAATCTGTATCTCAATCTGCAGTGGATCAGTCACTTCATTCATATGTCACTCAGTCTGCAGTGGATCAGTCATTTCATTCATCTGTATCTCAGTCTGCAGTGGATCAGTCAGTTCATTTATCTGTTTCTCAGTCTGCAGTGGATCAGTCAGTTCATTTATCTGTTTCTCAGTCTGCAGTGGATCAGTCATTTCATTCATCTGTATCTCAGTCTGCAGTGGATCAGTCACTTCATTCATCTGTATCTCAGTCTGCAGTGGATCAGTCAGTTCATTCATCTGTATCTCAGTCTGCAGTGGATCAGTCACTTCATTCATCTTTTTCTCAGTCTGCAGTGGATCAGTCACTTCATTCATCTTTATCTCAGTCTGCAGTGGATCAGTCACTTCATTCATCTGTATCTCAGTCTGCAGTGGATCAGTCACTTCATTCATCTGTATCTCAGTCTGCAGTGGATCATTCACTTCATTCATGTGTCAGTCAGTCTGCAGTGGATCAGTCACTTCATTCATCTGTATCTCAGTGTGCAGTGGATCAGTCACTTTATTCATATGTCACTCAGTCTGCAGTGGATCAGTCACTTCATTCATATGTCACTCAGTCTGCAGTGGATCAGTCACTTCATTCATCTGTATCTCAGTCTGCAGTGGATCAGTCACTTCGTTCATCTGTATCTCAGTCTGCAGTGGATCAGTCACTTCATTCATATGTCACCCCGTCTGCAGTGGATCAGTCACTTCATTAATCTGTATCTCAATCTGCAGTGGATCAGTCACTTTATTCATATGTCACTCAGTCTGCAGTGGATCAGTCATTTCATTCATCTGTAACTCAGTCTGCAGTGGATCAGTCAGTTCATTTATCTGTTTCTCAGTCTGCAGTGGATCAGTCAGTTCATTTTTCTGTTTCTCAGTCTGCAGTGGATCAGTCATTTCATTCATCTGTATCTCAGTCTGCAGTGGATCAGTCACTTCATTCATCTGTATCTCAGTCTGCAGTGGATCAGTCAGTTCATTCATCTGTATCTCAGTCTGAAGTGGATCAGTCAGTTCATTTATCTGTATCTCAGTCTGCAGTGGATCAGTCACTTCATTCATCGGTATCTCAGTCTGCAGTGGATCAGTCAATTCATTCATCTGTTTCTCAGTCTGCAGTGGATCAGTCATTTCATTCATCTGTATCTCAGTCTGCAGTTCATCAGTCACTTCATTCATCTGTATCTCAGTGTGCAGTGGATCAGTCACTTTTTTCATATGTCACTCAGTCTGCAGTGGATCATTCACTTCATTTATATGTCACTCAGTCTGCAGTGGATCAGTCACTTCATTCATATGTCACTCAGTCTGCAGTGGACCAGTCACTTCATTCATATGTCACTTCATTCATATGTCAATGCAGTGGATCAGTCACTTCATTCATATGTCTCTCAGTCTGCAGTGGATCAGTCAATTCATTCATCTTTTTCTCAGTCTGCAGTGGATCAGTCACTTCATTCATCTGTATCTCAGTCTGCAGTGGATCAGTCACTTCATTCATCTGTATCTCAGTCTGCAGTGGATCAGTCAATTCATTCATCTGTTTTTATGTCTGCAGTGGATCAGTCATTTCATTCATCTTTTTCTCAGTTTGCAGTGGATCAATCAGTTCATTTATATGTTTCTCCGTCTGCAGTGGATCAGTCATTTCATTCATCTGTATCTCAGTCTGCAGTGGATCAGTCACTTCATTCATCTGTATCTCAGTCTGCAGTGGATCAGTCACTTCATTCATCTGTTTCTCAGTCTGCAATGGATCAGTCACTTCATTCATCTGTATCTCAGTCTGCAGTGGATCAGTCAATTCATTCATCTTTTTCTCAGTCTGCAGTGGATCAGTCACTTCCTTCATATGTCAGTCAGTCTGCAGTGGATCAGTCACTTTATTCATATGTCACTCAGTCTGCAGTGGATCAGTCACTTCATTCATATGTCACTCAGTCTGCAGTGGATCAGTCACTTCATTCATCTGTATCTCAGTCTGCAGTGGATCAGTCACTTCATTCATCTGTATCTCAGTCTGCAGTGGATCAGTCACTTTATTCATATGTAACTCAGTCTGCAGTGGATCAGTCACTTCATTCATATGTCACCCAGTCTGCAGTGGATCAGTCACTTCATTAATCTGTATCTCAATCTGCAGTGGATCAGTCACTTTATTCATATGTCACTCAGTCTGCAGTGGATCAGTCATTTCATTCATCTGTATCTCAGTCTGCAGTGGATCAGTCAGTTCATTTATCTGTTTCTCAGTCTGCAGTGGATCAGTCAGTTCATTTATCTGTTTCTCAGTCTGCAGAGGATCAGTCATTTCATTCATCTGTATCTCAGTCTGCAGTGGATCAGTCACTTCATTCATCTGTATCTCAGTCTGCAGTGGATCAGTCAGTTCATTCATCTGTATATCAGTCTGCAGTGGATCAGTCAATTCATATATCTTTTTCTCAGTCTGCAGTGGATCAGTCACTTCATTCATCTGTATCTCAGTCTGCAGTGGATCAGTCACTTCATTCATATGTCACTCAGTCTGCAGTGGATCAGTCACTTCATTCATCTGTATCTCAGTCTGCAGTGGATCAGTCACTTCATCCATCTGTATCTCAGTCTGCAGTGTATCAGTCACTTTATTCACATGTCACTCAGTCTGCATTGGATCAGTCACTTCATTCATATGTCAGTCAGTCTGCAGTGGATCAGTCACTTCATTCATCTGTATCTCAGTGTGCAGTGGATCAGTCACTTTATTCATATGTCACTCAGTCTACAGTGGATCAGTCACTTCATTCATATGTCACTCAGTCTGCAGTGGATCAGTCACTTCATTCATCTGTATCTCAGCCTGCAGTGGATCAGTCACTTCATTCATATGTCACTCAATCTGCAGTGGATCAGTCACTTCATTCATATGTCACCCAGTCTGCAGTGGATCAGTCACTTCATTAATCTGTATCTCAGTCTGCAGTGGATCAGTCAGTTCATTCATCTGTATCTCAGTCTGCAGTGGATCAGTCAGTTCATTTATCTGTATCTCAGTCTGCAGTGGATCAGTCAGTTCATTTATCTGTTTCTCAGTCTGCAGTGCATCAGTCATTTCATTCATCTGTATGTCAGTCTGCAGTGGATCAGTCACTTCATTCATCTGTATCTCAGTCTGCAGTGGATCAGTCAATTCATTCCTCTGTATCTCAGTCTGCAGTGGATCAGTCAGTTCATTCATCTGTATCTCAGTCTGCAGTGGATCAGTCAGTTCATTTATCTGTATCTCAGTCTGCAGTGGATCAGTCAGTTCATTTATCTGTTTCTCAGTCTGCAGTGGATCAGTCATTTCATTCCTCTGTATCTCAGTCTGCAGTGGATCAGTCACTTCATTCATCGGTATCTCAGTCTGCAGTGGATCAGTCAATTCATTCATCTGTTTCTCAGTCTGCAGTGGATCAGTCATTTCATTCATCTGTATCTCAGTCTGCAGTTCATCAGTCACTTCATTCATCTGTATCTCAGTGTGCAGTGGATCAGTCACTTTATTCATATGTCACTCAGTCTGCAGTGGATCAGTCACTTCATTCATATGTCACTCAGTCTGCAGTGGATCAGTCACTTCATTCATATGTCACTCAGTCTGCAGTGGGCCAGTCACTTCATTCATATGTCACTTCATTCATATGTCAATGTAGTGGATCAGTCACTTCATTCATATGTCTCTCAGTCTGCAGTGGATCAGTCACTTCATTCATCTTTTTCTCAGTCTGCAGTGGATCAGTCACTTCATTCATATGTCACTCAGTCTGCAGTGGACCAGTCACTTCATTCATATGTCACTTCATTCATATGTCAATGCAGTGGATCAGTCACTTCATTCATATGTCTCTCAGTCTGCAGTGGATCAGTCAATTCATTCATCTTTTTCTCAGTCTGCAGTGGATCAGTCACTTCATTCATCTGTATCTCAGTCTGCAGTGGATCAGTCAGTTCATTCATCTGTATCTCAGTCTGCAGTGGATCAGTCAATTCATTCATCTGTTTTTATGTCTGCAGTGGATCAGTCATTTCATTCATCTTTTTCTCAGTCTTGCAGTGGATCAATCAGTTCATTTATATGTTTCTCCGTCTGCAGTGGATCAGTCATTTCATTCATCTGTATCTCAGTCTGCAGTGGATCAGTCACTTCATTCATCTGTATCTCAGTCTGCAGTGGATCAGTCACTTCATTCATCTGTTTCTCAGTCTGCAATGGATCAGTCACTTCATTCATCTGTATCTCAGTCTGCAGTGGATCAGTCAATTCATTCATCTTTTTCTCAGTCTGCAGTGGATCAGTCACTTCATTCATATGTCAGTCAGTCTGCAGTGGATCAATCACTTTATTCATATGTCACTCAGTCTGCAGTGATCAGTCACTTCATTCATATGTCACTCAGTCTGCAGTGGATCAGTCACTTCATCATCTGTATCTCAGTCTGCAGTGGATCCGTCACTTCATTCACTGTCTCTCAGTCTGCAGTGGATCAGTCACTTATTCATTATGTAACTCAGTCTGCAGTGGATCAGTCACTTCATTCATATGTCACTCAGTCTGCAGTGGATCAGTCACTTTATTCATGTCACTCAGTCTGCATGGATCATCATTCATTCATATGTCAGTCAGTCTGCAGTGATCAGTCACTTCATTCATCTGTATCTCCAGTGTGCAGTGGATCAGTCACTTTATTCATATGTCACTCAGTCTACAGTGGATCAGTCACTTCATTCATATGTCACTCAGTCTTGCAGTGGATCATCACTTCATTCATCTGTATCTCAGTCTGCAGTGGATCGTCACTTCATTCATATGTCACTCAATCTGCAGTGGATCAGTCACTTCATTCATATGTCACCCAGTCTGCAGTGGATCAGTCACTTCATTAATCTGTATCTCA